>NW_003519495.1:0-66666 GCF_000190715.1 Dictyostelium purpureum | reverse complement strand
CTCCACTGGTGGTTTTGATTTCATAAAAAGTTTTCCATCTTTTGAAATTGTTTTAAATTCTTGTTCGGTTACAATTGGAGATTCAGTTAGTTGGGAATCAACATCTGTGGTCATCGAATTTGTTGATGAAATTGTAATTGGAGAATTAAAGGTTGATGTGGTTTTGAACTTGATGATTTATCATTAACCGATACAGTTTTTTTATCTTGATCTTTTAATAATGATAAATATCATTTATTCATAGGTCGATATTGCAGAAACATTTGGCCAGTACCAAAGAATGTTTATTTTTTTTAATTTCTTCTGCAATATCGACCTATGAATAAATGATATTTATCATTAGTATTTATTTAATTTATTAATATTTAATTAATTAATTAATATTTATTTAATTTTATTATTAAATATAGATATATTTATTATTAAGAATTTTTTAATAATTTATTTTTATAGTTAAAAATTTCTATAGTTTAATGAATTAAATTAATTTTATAAAATTTCTATAGTTTAATGAATTAAATAAATTTTATAAGATATTTATAGTTAAAAATTTCAATAATTAAATTATTTTAAATTAATATTATAAATTACAAAAATATATTTTTTTTTTTTTTATTATTATAAAATTTCCAATTTAATTTTATTTTAAATTAAAAATATGTGGATCAAAATAAATAAAGTAAAAGAATCCATATCAAAAAGAAATTGTATGGGTGGGTGAAAAAAATAATTTTTAATTCTTCAATTTTTTTTTTTTATTAATTTTTCATTTGTTAAAATTTTTTTTTTTTTATTAATTCTAATTTATTTTATAATTTACAAATTATATTTTTTATATTTTATATTTATTTTTTTTAAAAGAAAAAGATTTTATGAACAAATAATTTATTTATAATGGTTAAACCTAAAATGCAATTTAAAATATCCAAAAAAAGAGATCATTTAGACTATTTAAATCATTCAATTGGGATTTTTTCATCAACCATTGATAAATTAATATATTGTTCATAACCCAAAATGTTATAAATCCTCTGGTGTTACCTTTACAGACAAACGTTTTTTAAAAAATAAAATATTGTTTTGTTGGGGTATTAAAAAAAAATAAAATCAAAATTATTTTTTTTTATTATTATAATTTTTATTTTTTTGGAAATTATAATAATTAAAATTTTATTTTTTTAAAGGAAATTAATATAAATAGATGATATAACTAAATATGTTTATGAATGATTAATTTATTGTTGTTGATTTTTTGATAATATTTGTAATTAGGTTATTTTTTTTTTTTTTTGATTAAATACCGATATTATTATTACCATTTAAAGATCTTAAACAATCACCTAATATTTTAAAAGCTACATCACCATCTTCTTTTTCTAAATATGAAAATGTTACCCTGATGTAGGGTGATTTGACATTTCTATCTGGTGAGTGAGAAATTCCTAAACCAAATAAAACATTCCTTGGGAACACAATATCTCTAATAAAAGTTAATGAGCAGTCTACATTATTAAGCTTTAACCATAAATATAATCCACTATTTGGTACCCTGTATGTAACCAAACCTTTAAGATGTTTCTCTATATTTTCAATTGCATCTTTTCTTTTCTGTATTAAAATATCTTGAACCCTCTTTACATGATTTTCAAAGCCTTCGTAGCCCCATCTTAAAAATAGTGCTTCCAACATTGCTTGAGTTAGACCGGATGGATGGAATATTGCGCATGTAACCTCCAAATTAAATATTGGCATTAGTTTCTTACTGCATGTAATTATTCCCATTCTTATACCACTTGACAAAAATTTGCTAAAAGTATCTAATCTAACTACTCTATCGTCTGTATCTATCTTTAAAAATGACTTTTCTAAAATTCTATGACCCTTTTCATTCATTGGGTTTTCAAATTGCAAAAAGAAATGAGGGTCATCTTCTATGATTAATAAGTCCCATTCTCTACAAATGTTATAAATTTCTCTTTTTCTTTCAAGGTCGTATATGATACCAGTTGGGTTTTGGCCATGTGGTATTACATATAGTGCTTTTGGGAATTTTTTATCTCTATGCAATGTGCACCAGTTTTTTAAAACATACTGTAGTTGATCTGGTATAACACCCCTATCATCCATCTCTATACCAATTGTATTTACGCCAAAAGGTTGGGATAAAGCAAACATGCCACCATAAGAATATCTTTCTGTTAAAAGGGAATCATTTCTATCAAGAAAAACTTTAAACATTACATCCAACCCTTGCTGTGAACCCGTTGTTAATAATATATCCCATTCTTTTCCTTCTGTATCATCTTAAAAAAAAATTAATATTATTTATAATATTATAATTTTTATAAAAAATAAATAAAATAATTACAGCTATCTAAACCATGATATCTTTTTTGTAACTCTCTTAACCACTCGATTAATTTAGGAAATCCAGGTAATTGTGAATATTGTTGAAGTGTTCCTAAATTATCTTCCTCGATCTCTATTGTTTCATCTACATATTGAAATTGAAACTTTAGTCCTTTAATTGGAAAAAATAAATGCGAGGGTACACCAGCACCAAATTGATACTAAAAATAATTATTTATTATTATTATTATTTTTTATATAAAAAATCAAGTATATATTAATATTAAATAAGTAAAACTATTACACACTATTAATAAATACATACATAATCTTTAGAAACAACAAAACTTTTAAGCTCAATGGGAGTTACTTGAACAGGTGTTGTATTTCTTAATGAAAAGAATTTGGAATAGTCTGTTATTAATTTATTTTCTTTTTCTTTAGAGTTTGAATTTTCTTTTTTACTTTCAATATTAAATTCTAAATCCATAGTTTATTATTATTTACTCTTTTTAAAAAATGAAAATATATATATATAATATAATTTTTTAAATTAAAAATAAAAAAATAAAAAAAATTTTTACATTAAAAATAATAAAAGTGGTTAAAAAACACCCACACATAAAAAAAAAAAAAAAAAAAAATTTATTGTAATGGGGTGTGGGTGTGGTATTCTCTGGAATTATATATAGAAAAAAACCATTTCATGTTCTATTCAATATCTAAAAAAATAAAAAATAAAAAATTTTATCTTTATCCATTTATGTATGTTTGTAAAAAAAGATTTTAAAAAATAAAACAAAATAAATTGCAAGCATGCGAAAAAATATAAAATGGCATAAAAATAAAAAAATGTGGTTTGAAGTGAATTTAAAATTTTTTAAATTTTATGAAATTGGAGATAATGCTATAATTATATTAGTTTATTTTGAGGATGAAGTTGTTGTTGTAGTGGTTTGTTTTGAATCTTTTGATGATGGTTTGGCTGAATCAATCGAGGAAATTTTGGTTTCACCTTCTTTGGCAACTGCTAAATTCATAATCTCAATAAAACCTTTTCCTTTAGTTTCTTGTTTGACAAATTCGTCTATTTTTCTGAATGAACCTGGATCTACTAAACAAACAATAGAGAGACCTTCGTCGTGATCTTCTTCTTCAATTTTTGAAATTAAAACCATTAATTTATCACGATTTAATGATTTGGCTTCTTTTGGTGGTACAGTAATATTTAATCTCATTTGAGCTCTTTGAATTGGAATGACTGTACTAATTTGTTTAATGACCTCTAATGATTGTTGTTTTGATGATTTAGTTGGATGAATTGAATAGTGAACATCTCTCATTGCTTTTTCGATAATGGATACTGGAATTGGACGTTGGGTTTCTGTATTTACACATTTCTCTGCCACGATAGTTGCAATATCTTTAAATGTTTGCTCTGATTGATTATCTCTTTCTTTTGACGATACTTGAAGTTCACCTTTTTCTAAAATTAACAATATAATTTCTGATTCATTATCTGTACCAAATGCCTTCATTAATTCATCCTTTTTAGCTATAACACCTTTTGAAACATTTGTAAAAATTCTGTGGATTTGAATAACTTCATTTAAATCTTTTTCGCTATAATAGTTTTAATAATAAAACAAAATAAAAATATTAATTTTAATTTTAATATAAATGTAATTAAATTATTAAATATGCATTATACAAACATTTTATTTCTGTATGATTGAACTTTTGAAGGATAGCATGCAATCTCGAATCTAGCAGCACCTTTTTTGAATCTTACAATAGCTATATTGGTTAAAGTTTTATTATTTACAGGTGTAAAAATACTCATTTTATATTTTTTTTATTTATTTATTTATATATAGTGCTTAAAAATAATTTTAATTTTTTGAAAAAATAAAAAAAAAAAAAAAAGAACACGAAAAAAATTAAAAAATAAAAAATAATGAAATAATTTAAAAAAAATTAAAAAATAAAAATTAATGAAATAATTTAATTTTAATAAAAATACAAGAATATTGTTTTGTTTTTTTTTTTATCTGATTGAAAACAAAAATTATTTTACAGACCCCTGATAAAGAAACCGAAAATCAATAATAAGAAAAAAAAGGTGGGAAAAATATTTAATAAAAAAAAAAAAAAAATGTATAATAATAAAAATTCAATCTTTTGGAAATAAAAATAAATATTTATTCTTTTTTGCACTAAAATAAAATTATTTGTATACTGGTTATGTGTAAATTTAATTTTTTTAAAATTTTTTTTTTTTAATTTTATATTTTTTTTTTTTTTTTTTTTTTTTTTTTAAAAAACGTCAGGATTTTTTTTTTTCTTTTTTGTTTTAAAATATCATATTATTACAATTAATATATATTACTTTTATACAAATATAAACAATTAAATAATAAAAATAAAATTATAATAATAAAAACAAAAAATTAATTTATTAAAAAAAAAAAATAAAAAAATAAAATGACAAGAAACCAATCAAGTAATAATATTTTAATGGTAGAACCAACACATTTCGAAAGCAATGTTCAAGCTATTGCAGATAATACATTTATGAATAAACCAGGTGAAGGATTAGATATTCCAACCTTAGGTGTTAAAGAATTTACAGAATATTGCAATGCAATTAAAGAAAAGAATGTTAATGTTAAATTATTCCAACCAAAAGGTGATGGTATCGAAACACCAGATTGTGTTTTCCCAAACAATTGGTTTTCAACCCACTCTGCAGAAGAAATGTCAAATGCTGGTGGTAAAAACACTTTAGTATTATACCCAATGTGTCACCCAAATCGTCGTCTTGAAAGAAGAGCAAACATTATTGAATTTTTAAAGAATCGTTATCCAGCAGATCAATTACAAATCGTCGATTTCACCCATTATGAAGAAAAAGGTATGTTTTTAGAAGGTACAGGTTCATTTGTTTTAGACAGAGTCAATAAGAACGCTTATATTTGTATTAGTCAACGTTCACACAAACAATTAGCTCAAGAATGGTGCGATAAAATGGGTTACAATCTCGTTGCATTCGAATCTTTAGACAGCAATAATAAAATCGTTTATCACACTAATGTCATCATGGCTATCTGCACAAAGATTGCAGTTATTTGTCTCGACTCAATTGCCACCCAAGAAGACAGAGAAATGGTTGAAAAAACTCTTTCAAAAACCCACACCATCGTCAATATCACCAAAGATCAAGTAAACCAATTCTGTGGTAATGTTATTGAAGTTCAAAATGGAAATGGTGACAAATTCTTTGTTTGCTCAGAATCTTCATTCAAAGCTTTCACTGAACAACAAAAAGAAACAATCAAAAACAACTGCAATGGTGGTTTTATCACTCGTGATATCCCAACCATTCAATCAGTTGGTGGTGGTGGTATCAGATGTATGATTGCTGAATTATTCTAAGTAATCAACTCACAAATTCACACTCAAAAAAAAAATAAAAACTCCCCCTTTTTTTTTCCTTTTTCAAAATTGATTATTTCAATATTTGGTGGAAAAAAAAAAAAAAAAAATTTCATTCAATTTTTTTTATTTTTAATTTTTTTAATTTTTTTTTTTATTTTTATTTTGAAATTTTCATAAAACAAATTTTTTTTTTTTTTTTTTCTTTATTTTTCATTTCATTTATTAGACTTCAAAATCATTAGGAATTTATTTTGGATTGTCTCAATCAATAAATCAGTTGGAAAAACATCAATAAACACACTACATATTTCTAAATAATCATATCGATACAATTTAGAATTATTTAGAAATTTTTGTTAGATTATATTATTCATAGTATAATCTTTTATTAATAAAAACCCTTTTCAAATTCCCAAAACAACAAAAAAAGAAGGTTATATTACTTTTTTTTTTTTTTAACCCTATATATATATAAATACAATCCTTTCATCTTACTTTTAGGTTATATATAGTTCATTTATATATAATTCAATTTTAGTAAAGAAATCGAAAATGGTAATATATAAATATTATAATAGATCTTTAATATAGTTTTAAACCTTATTATCTCTAATACTAACCTTTATTATTATTTAAAAAAAAAAGAGTGGTATGCCAAAAAGTAGTAAAATGTTACAATATATCAATTATAGAATGAAAGTTACAATTCAAGATGGTAGAGTTATAGTTGGTAGATTTTTAGCATTTGATAAACATATGAATGTTGTTATTTGTGATGCAGAAGAATTTAGAAGAATCAAACAAAAAGGTAAAGAAGATAGAGAAGAAAAAAGAACATTAGGTATGCTTTTAATTAGAGGTGAAACAGTAGTTTCAATGTCAGTTGAAGCACCACCACCAGAAGAAGCCAAATTAGCAGCAACATCAAAAATGCCACCACAAATTCCAGGTGGTCCAGGTATTGGTAGAGCAGCTGGTCGTGGTATTGGTTTAGGTGTTGGTGGTTCAAGCGCTGGTTTAACTGGTCCAGTACGTGGTGTCGGTGGTCCAGCTCCACAATCAATGATGCCTTCAAATCAACCACCAATGATGCCACCAATGGGTGGTAATAATCCACCACCACCAATGGGCGGTAGAGGTTATCATGCTGGCCCACCACCACCAATGGGTGGCAGAGGTTATCATCCTGGCCCACCAATGGGTAGAGGTTTTGCTCCTGGTATGCCTCCATTACCACCACAAGGTTTTAATCCAAATATGCCACAAGGTTTTAACCCAAATATGCCACCACAAGGTTTCCCACCTGGCCCACCACCACCAATGGGCAGAGGTTTTAATCCAAATATGCCACCACAAGGTTTCCCACCTGGTGGACCAATGCAACCAAGAAAATAATGATAATAAAATAAAAACTTTTAATTTTTGTATTTATTTATTTATTTATTTATTTATTTACTAATTTATTTATTTACTAATTTATTTATTAATTTATTAATTTATTAATTTATTTTATTTTTTTTTATTTTTTCGTATGTATGAAAATTTATTTCTTTCCAATTTGTTAAATCGATTGATTTTTTATTATATATTTGTAAAATTTTAAGAGATGGCGGTAGATGTTTATTTTCTATTGGTATCTTAAAGTCCATTCCAAATCCCAACTCTTCAATATTTAAATTGCTTAAAATATCTGGATTTAAACTATTGAACGTGGTCCCAAATCTTAGTTTCTTTAATGATTGAGGTAGTATATCGTTTTGAGTAATTGGTTTATTAAAATAATGAGCAAACCTTAAATATTCAACTTTGTTTGGTATCGATCCAGGTAATAATTGTTGGTTAAACATACATCCAAATATTAATGTTGTTAATGATTCCGGTAGAACAAAAGGCTCAATGGCTTGGTTAAATTCGAAACCAAATTTTAGATACCTTAATGTTTGTGGTAAAACTAATGGTTTAATTTCTTGATCGAAATGATAATCAAAAGTAATTGAAGTTAGATTTAAAGGCAATACACCTAAACCAATAGGTTTATTAAATGATAAACCAAAGGTTATAGATTCGACAGATGATGGAAGAACATTGGGCTTGATCGAGGTATTATAATAGTCACCAAATATAATTTGTGTAACAGATTGTGGTATTGAATTGGAACCAATGACTCTTTTTGGTTGCACTCGAGATACTTTAATTTTTTTTGGTAATTCTCCATTCCTTCTAAAAACTCTTTCACCAATTTGCAAGGTTTTAACAGTGCTTGGAATTTGGTTTGGTTCCAATAAATTGAAGTCATCACCAATTATTAAAGACTCTAATAAATTTAAATTGAATACAACGTTTTTGTTTAATTGTTGAAATCCTCTATTAACTTCTAAAAATGTTAAGGATGATGGAATTTGACCTTCCTCAAACTTAATGTTTGAATATTTGTTGAGAGATAAGGAGGTAACTGAATCTGGTATACTATTTTCATCAAGAGTACTACCTCCACCTCTTACTATTAAAGCATTCACCCCAAATGGTATTGGATAACCCGAAATAATATTATCAATTGTAAGATGTTTGATATAACCCTTTGTTGGTAAATAATATAGAGTCCTACTATCTCTTACTTTGAATCCGTAATTTTTTCTATACAACTCTACATGCCTGATTATAATATTAAATATTTCAATTAGTTTATTAATATTAAACTTTTAATGTTATTTAATGTACCAAATTTTTTCTATTCCTACCTAAAAATCTCTTTTCTAATATAAATATTACACCAAACTAGAGAGAATAAGCAATCTAAATCTCTAACATTACTTTTTGTATTTTCTTTTTCTGAAACAACACTATTTTGCTTGTTATCTGTATCACTCATAATTTGAAATTTTATAAAATGTGTTTAAAAAAAAAAAAAAAAATTACAATTTATTAAAAAAAAAAATTACAATTTATTAAAAAAAAAAATGTTTAATAAAAAAAAAAAATTATTAAAAAAATAAAAATAAATTGGAGTGGTTAAAATTCAACAAAACAAATATTTTCTTATTTAATAAATGCAATGTAAAATTGAAATATCCAATTAAAAGATTAAATTAATTAAATAATACTAATAAACTTTATAAAAAAAAAAATGATGATTTTAATAATTTAATAATTTATTATATATTTATTTTATTTTAATTGATGGTTTTTTTTTTTTTTTTCTATTATTACTATTATATTATTTTAAATAGTTGAACTACCCCATGATGCTTTGGTTTTATTATCGAAATTTGGATCACCATTTTGGTGTTGTTCAGTTAATAATTCTCTCCAGCTATCAGAAGACTTTAAAAAGTGGTCTAAATTTAAACGGATAACATAGTTTAATATTCTCTTCATTTCATAGGTTCTCTTTTCATCAAATTTAGTTAATTCGAGACGAGCAGTTGCAGAGATTTTTTCATATTCAGCTGAGGATTCAGTAAGTTTTCTAACGGCATCATCGACTTCTTTTTGCATGGAGGCGGCTTTACCAGAGTTTGAAACTTTAAGTTTTTCAAACTTCTCTTTCTTGGAGGCAACAGCACGTTCGTGGTTTTGCATGTTCATGAGAGCATCGAGACGATCGTTTAAGAGTTCTTTAACTGATGCGATGGCTTTTAAGTAATCTCTAATACCTTCCTCAAAGTAACCTTGTTCATTATTTGATAAATCTTCCATGCCTTGTCTAATGTTATCTTCAACATCACCAAGACGTTGATAACTGTTGGCGATTTCTTGATGTTGTGTAACCTCACAGGAACTAAATGAAAGACCAGCAGATTTTAATTCACCAAGAGCCATAGCTAATTCTCTACGTCTTCTAATAACATTGCTAACATTTTCTTCGAAACGACGAAGAGCAACATCTAAATCGAGTATATAAGATTTCTTTTCACCAAACCAACCATCGACTTCTTTAACACTGTGTACACCTTGTGCTAAATTACTGATTTGATTGATACTATTACCAAAGAATGATGTAAATTTACCCATTTTACCCTCTGGTTGAGCTGCTGGTGGTGGTGAGGCAGTTGATTCTTCTAATGATTGAGCGGCTGGTCTATTTTGTTTAGCTGCAGCAAGTTGTTCATCTGAACCTTCTAAAAATACTGTAATTTCATTTGCTTGAGATAATGAACCACTTTCAACAACTCTGTTTAAAAACTTTTCTAAATCTCTTCTACGTTGTTCTAAAAAGTCTTTATTACGATTATCTATTAAAATAAAATAAAAAATAAAAAAATATTAATAATCCAATTAATTCATTCATATTACATTATATAATGAACTACATACTTAAAACAGCTTTTTCTGGTAATTGTGGAATTAAACAACCTTTTCTAGTTTCTTTTAATACATTTCTTAACCATAAAAAGTCTGAATATCTACGTGATACTGAGGTTTCTTTTTTATAATCTGGGTTATCATTTAAACTTTGTTTGGTGATAATTTTATAGATAGCGTAGGCACCCATACCTTCGCCGATCATATCTGGTGGGCAAACTGTAATATCCATGCTTGTTCTATATGCTGAAACAAATTTAAGAGTTGGTGCTTTAAAAGATGGTTGGAATTTACCTTGTGATGTTGATTGTGATTGATAGTTTTGTGATGTTCTTTGTTTTTGTTGAATAACAACACCGTTTGATTGTGTAACTGTGCTATTACTGTTATATGATTGTGGTTGAGATAATGAATTTGTATTTGGTGCAACCTCTCTTGAATATTGTTTTTGAAGGGTTGGATATGATGCTGAATCTTGTTGATCTGATTGTTGTGGTTCTAAAAATGGGTTAGATGAATTATCAACTGGTTGTTCGTTTGAAAATGCTTCCTTTAAAATTTAAAGTTTTTTAAAATTAATAATATTATTACAAAAAATAAATATTAAAAATACAATAAAATAAAAAAAAAATGGTTGAAAAATAATAATACAAAAACAGGTTATAAAAAAAAAATTTTAAAAAAAAATTTTAAAAAAAATAAAAAAAAATAAAAAAAAAAAATAAAATTTTAATATTAATTTTTTTATTTTTATTTTTTAACGAGGAACCTGTTGATTTTTTTATGTTCTATGTGAAAAAGTGGGGCAAAAGACCAAAGAAATAAATTCAAAAAAAAAAAAAATAAAAAAAAAAATTGGTGAAAAAAAAACAATGATATTATCTTGCCAATGAGAGAATAAATTCCAAATATCATAATTTGAATATAAAATATAACCTATCCACAAATAAATATACATTGATAAAGTACTTACAAATGCACCTTGATTATCCTCATATGTTACTTGAGTTCCAAACAAAAGATTGCTATCATATCCTGACATTTTGTTTTGTTTTTTTTTTTAAATTTATTCTAATAGTAAAGTAAAATAATTAAAATAGAGTTAGATTGAGAATAGTTGATTAAATTAAAAAATAGAATTGAAGAACATAAAAAAACATAGAATACATAAAAAAAAATTTTAAAATTAAAAAAAAATATGGAAATAAAAATAAATCTTATTGATATTTATAATGAATACAACTATATTGTTTTTATATACACATCAGTTACTACTATAACGAAAATATATAATGAATATAAAGAGTTTCTTTTTTTTTTGTAAATTTTATAAATATATATCTACTAATACTTTTTTTTTTGATAACTAATACAAATACTATTACTTATATAAAGAAATAATACTTCTACTACTATTACTTTTATTAAGGAGAATGAATGGTTTTTTTTTATTTTTTTTTTATAAAAAATGAACAAAAAAAAATATAATTAAAAAAAAAATATAAAAAAAAATATGATGATTAAAAAAACCACACACATCAAACACCCATAAAAAAAAAAATAAAAAAATAAAAATAGGAGCACATACACACACAAATATATTATATATGTACATGCACTGCAAAATTATTTTATCAATTAAGGAAAAATGAATTAAAATAACAACAACAAAAAAGAAATATGAAATGCATATATTTATATAAAATTATATTTATGTTTTTATTATAATTATATTATTTATATATCTAAACCCCTGTCATTCTCTTCTCCGCTTTTTTAATTTTAAAACCACAAAAACTAAAATAATATTACCTATAACAAAGAATATATTTTATAAAGAAATTTGAAAAATAAAAAAAAACTAAATAATTATAATTTTTTTTTTATTTTATTTAAAAAAAATTTTATTTTTTTTATTTTTTATTTTATTTTTTTTTTTTCAAATTTTTTTTGTTTAAATAATTATAAAAAATCTTTTTAAAAACTGGTTGGAAATAGGAAAACAAAAAAAAAAAAAAATTTAAAATTAAAATATAAAATATAAAATCAAATACATTAAAATATAAAGTTATATTTGATTGCTTTGGGTGCAACGTATAAAACACTTGAAAAATTGATTTAAAAAAAAAAAATAAAAAAATTAAAAAAATTAAAAAAATAAAAAAAATAAAAAAAAAGGTTTGGTTGAATAATTGATAAATACTAAAAAATTAAGTCAAAAGGGATAAAAGTATTAAAATTTTAATATACAAAATTGACATCTTTTTTTTATTATTTATATTTTAAAAATTCGAAAAAAAGAAATAAAAAAAGAGGGCCAATGAAAAAAAAAAAAAAATAATTCATAAATATATTGGGTAGATAATTTGTAATTATGGTGAGTTGGTAATTTAACAAACCATCATAATTATTTTCTGATTTGTTGTTGTTGTGGCTGTGGTTGTGATTGTTGAGGATTGGCTGGATTTATACCCAATAGTTTTTCTATCAAAGTTAGTTCAATTTTTAATTCTTTATATTTTTCGTATTCTGTCTGTACAGGAACTCTATCTTCGACAAATTGAACTTTTCTGCCATGCTTTTTAGTAAAATCGGATTGATATCTATGTAAGTCTATTTGTAATGTTCTCTTTTCACCCTTTACTTTAATATAACGTTCTTTTAATTCATTGGTTGATAGTTTTGATAAATCAGTTGGTAGTTGTTTTTCATTTGATTGTGAGTTATTTGAGCTATTGGTGTTATTATTGTTATTATTATTGTTGCTATTATTATTATTATTTGGTGTTTGATTGTTTTGTAAATCTGATAAAGATGAAAATGAGGCACTTGGAGAAACATAAGGTGATACATAATTTGAGTTAGGAGGTGATGAAGATTTAAATCCACTATTATTACTACTAGCTCCATTATTACTTATTAGTGATGAAGATGAGCTATTTTGTTTTTGTTGTAAATCTTGGCTATTGCTTAATGAGCTAATGGTAGATATTGTGGAGATTGATGAGGATGAGCCATTCATATTATTATTATAGTTATTATTATTTATATAGTTATTGTGATGACCATTACTTTTAATTGACGATGATGATAATGAAATTGGGGTTGTTGTGTTTGATGAGGTTGAAAGTGAGTTTGGGGTTGAGGAATTGGATAATTGAGGTGATTTTAAGTCTATTAAGGATTTTACTTCCCTATATCTTGTATAAAGGGGTCTCATGATTTCTTTATCATTTTTTCTAGGTAGTTGACCATATTGTTTTTTGAAATTTGTATCAAAGTCACGCAATTCTTTTTTAATAGCCGATTTTTCTTCATTTAAGTCATCAATTGACATAAGGTTAATATCTGAAACTCTTTTAGAGTCTTTTCTAATTTTTTCTAAATGGTTAAATGCTTGTTCTAATGGATTTAAATCTAATAGAGTTTGTTGATGGCTTGGTGAAATATGGTTTGGTGGTTGTTGCGATGAGACTGATGATGTTGAGGTTGTTGTAGGATTTGAATAGGATGAGGATGATGAAGAGGGAACATTGGGTGCAATTAGTGATGGGGTGGCAGCACTTGAGGCTACAATAGTAGCAGTTGAATTGGTTTGTATTATACAGGCGGATTCTTCATTTTTATTTGTAATGGTATCAAAATCATTTTTATTTTGTTGGGCTTGTGGTGATGATTGCTGTTGTGATTGTTGTAGGGTTCCCAATAAAGTTGGTAAGTTATTGAGACCATTTAAATTATTATTTATATTATTTTTTAATAATGAACGAAGTTGAGGTGAGGAGTTGCTTGAGGAAACATCATTGCCTGCAGATCTAAGGAAACGTGGTGAAACTTGAGCGCCAAGATCGGCACTATTAGGAGAGGTATGGGCAGTATCAAATGCAGGTATAAATGTTTCATCTTTGACTATTTCAAAAGAGCTTGTAAGAATGTTTGGTAAATCTTTATCGAAAAGCATTGAACATGTTTTCTTTATTAAATTTCGGATCAATTCGTTATTATTTTGATTGTTTCCATTATGAATATCATACTCTAATGTTAATGACGATCTTGGAGACGCTGGAGGTAATGGTGATACTATTGACAATGTTTTATATGGATTTGGTGATGATGGTGCACCTTCTTTATTATTTACAGGCAAAAGAATTGAGAATTTGTTTTGATTATTCATCATTGGTGAAGTCGATAAAAATGGTTGATTTGGTTGCATATTTGGTTGTGATTGTTGTTTTGATGTATGTTGTTGTTGGGTATTGTTATTATTATCTAATTGTGGTGTTATGCTGTTGGGTATTGTGGTGGTTTCTACAGTACTATTGTTTATTTCAATAGTGCTATTATTGTTATTACTAATATCTTCTGAATTTTCTACAATAAAATCATTATAATTTGTAATTAAGAATTTTGCGGCCTTTCTATTTGGATTAGTTGATCCGAATGATAGTTGTTTAGTTAATACAGGGGAGTTGTCTAGTGATGGAGAATTGCTATTTGGACTTATTAATATACCTTTAATATTTGAAGGAGATCCACTGTTTGGACTAGTAACAAATGATGGTAATTCTGCGTTCTAAAAAAATTAATTTTTTAGGTGGGTTTTTTTTTTTTTTTTTTTTTTTTGTTTAAAATTAAATTAATAAATTAAATAAAAAAATTAATGTCCTGTTTTTTGTTTATGTTTTATAAAAAATTATTTATATAAAAAATAACACAACAATGTGTAAAAAAAAAATTGAAATTTTTTAAAAAATATTCACAAAAAAAAGAAAAAAATTATTTTTAAATAATTTTTAATTTTTTTTTTGGGTGTTTTTCAAATAATAGGGGTTTTAGCACCAAAAAAAAAAAAAAAAAAAAACCAACCATGATATGATAAAATGATAAATAATAAATAATAAATAATTACATTAAATAAATATTCATATTCATCGAGAATTAATAAAAAGACACCATTTATATGTCTTGCATCTTCAATCATTTTTGCAATATCTTCTTGTTGGGGTCTCATTACAGTGGGGCCGAAAACAATTGCTAAATTAGTTGATGCCCTTCTGTTGTTTGCTGAATGGGTGGCAACCTCTCTTAATAGTTCTGCTAAATACTTTAACAGCGAATAATGTGCTATTGGTAATTGACTTAATAATGCTTTAAGTGACTCAACTCTAATTTGTTTATCTTTTGTGGCTATAATATTGGTTTAATGAAATATTAATATCTATCTATCAATAAAATGCCATCATTGTTTTTCTTCTACTTACAATGTGATTTTATAAAATGAGTCATATAATGAAAATGTGAATAATGGATCGGGTAATTCTCTAATAAATAATTTTAATAAACTTGCTTGTGTATGAATATCAGCACATTTAATATTTAAATCCTCTTTGTTTTGTATTTTTCCTTCATTATAATATTTTTTTAATTGTTGTAGTGTTGTATTTGATCCTGGTATTCTAAATAATCCCTCGACATCCATAACTAAATTAATGGAAACATATTAATAGGTTTAAAAAAAAGAATGCTCACAATTATAATCAATATAAAACTTACAATTATCTCTAATGTTTGAGGTGATATGCCATACTATATTTGGTATATTATTAATAGTGGAATACCTTTTAAAAATATCATTTAGAGGTATCCCAAAAACCTGACCTTCTTTTACTTTTGTTGGTGAGCTACCATTTGTATTAGTATTGCCGCCGTTATTGCTATTGTTTGCTGTATTGCCTGTTGCTGTTGATGGATGTGGATCTTTCCAAAAGTTTGTTAATGATTTTTTACCTTTCATAATTATTTATTTTTTCTTTTATAAATCTAATGATTATCTAATTTGTGATTAGTTTATGAATTGTCTATTTATTCTATTCCTCTATAAGTTATTAAAACACTTTCTCTCTCGACTGAATATTAATTATTAACTATAATGATTGTGTGATAATAAGAAGTTTTAACTTTTTTATTAAAAAAAAAAAATAGAGAGAGAAAGAATTTAAAAATTGAAGAGGGTTTAAATATATAGGATTATTATGTATTATTATTGATTGAGCCTTTAAACAAACAAATAAAAAATAATTCTTGACAAGAGGAGGAATGGGAGGGTATATTAAACTGATATTTATTATAAAAATTTTTTTTTTTTTTTTTTAATTTTTTATTATTTTTTTTTTTTAATTTCTTGAAAAATATTTTTTTTTATTATAAATAAACTTTATATTTATTGATTATTTATGATTTGGATTATTATTATTATTTTTTTTTTTTTTTTTTTTTTTTTGCAAAATTTTAATAAAATATTTTTATTTTAAATTTTTTCATATGATTATTATTTTTTTTTTGGTTGGTTTATTATAATAATTTTTATTTATTAATTTTATTCTATCATCATTTAAATAAAATATAATATTAATTATTAGTGATTATAAAATTGAGATATATAATTTATAAAATAATAAAAAAAAATAAAAATAAAAAAAGATAATAAATGAAAAAATTATTAATTATGTATTTTAAAATTAAATATAAAAAAACATAAACATAAAAACATACACAAAACAAATACTAATTTATGTGATATTATATGTATTAATTATTTTGTTGGTCAACACACAATAATAATTAAAAAAAAAAAAAAAATAATAAAAAAAACAAAAAAAAATAAAAAAAATAAAAAAACAATAAAAAAAAATAATCTTATTTGAGTACTTGTGTGGGTTGGAGTGTGGGTGGGTGGGTTAAAATTTAAATTCTTTTATTATTTCTTTATACTGTAAACTATAATTATTATAATTATTATTTTTATTATTATTATTAGTATAATTAGATAATAAACAATAAGTTAAAAATATTATTAATGAAATTAGTAATCCATCAAAAATGAATATGTTTTAAAAAAAATAATAAAATAAAATAATATAATAATTAAAATAAAAAAAAAAACTTAATTTTTTATATTAATAATTTTTGATAAACCTAAAATATACACATTCTTATCTTGTGTATATGGTGGGGTTTTAAAGAGAACGAGAGTACTTTATTCACACATTAACACACAACACACTTATAACAATAACAAAAACAATTAATACCACACCAATATTTTACTTAATTGTTATTGAAATTTTATGATAATTGATATAATGATATTGATAATTATGATATTTTAAAAAAGAAAAGAGTTGTGGTGTTGGTGTGTGGGTGCTGTTGTGTGTGGTTATGTTCTATTTTTAAATTTTTTTATTTTATTTTTTAATTTTTTTAAATCTTTTTATATCTTAAATTGATTAAAGTACATATATATCATTGCTTTTGAGGTGTGGTGTTTTTGACTTTAATTTTACACATACTATTAAATTTTAAAAGAACAAAAAAATAAATTTTTGAAATTTATTATAAGTTTTATTATTAATAATAGTTATTTTATGTTATTATTGTTATTATTATAAAATTACTATTGAGGTATTTATTGGGAGTCAAATATTTTTTCAATCTTTCTGTTTATATCATCAGTAGTTTCGAAAGGAGTAAAGTTTTTTTCTAAATGGATTTTTTCTAATCTACAACTGTATTATTAATTTAATGAAAATATTAAAGTATTAATATATGATTTAATTTTTACTATATTTGTTTGTTTGTTTGTTTTTTTTTATTTTTTTTTAAAAAAATTACTTACGCTTCTTTAAAATTATCATATGATTTACTAATTATATTCTTTGAATCTGTTTTTAATTTTTGTTTTAACTCTAAATCGGGTATATCGAATTTTAATTTATTTAAATCATTTAAAGTTTTTAAGAAATTCTGAAAAAAAAAAAAAAAAAAGATATTAGTATAAATCATAATTTTAAAATGATGTTTATATTTAAAACTTACGGTATGTTTTTTAATAACTGCTTTTGTATCATCTTTATCTTTACCGGTTTTTGTAATTACTAAAATATCTGTAATAGTTTTCCAAAATGAATTGAATACTTTAGTTTCATTATCTAAGCAGGTTTCAAATTCGTGAAGTATAGCATTGTTATTATTATTGTTTACATTCTCACTATCGCCAAGTATATTTGATTGTTTTAATGAGCTCGCTATGTATCTATAATTGTTTATTAAAAATATAACAGATTTGATTGGTGGCTTGAAGAAATCTGTGGCTGGTTGGGAAGAGAAATCTTTTTTTGCTCTTGTTTGTAAATATTTGATAAGACTTTTTAATATCTTTTCCAAAAAGGTATAAAATGTTTGAGACGATGATGATGATGATGATGATGATGATGATGATGATGATGATGCAGATTGTTGAGATTTTAATAATAACTCGACTGATGATTTATATTCAATTAAACGTTTGAAATAATTTAACATATTTGAAGAAATTTCATCAACAGTTGCGTCGGTAATAACACTATCTTTGGAACGTTGTTCTCTATCGTCTTCTAATGAGAAATCTAGTAAAGATGCACAGGTTTCTTGAAGATGTTTAATTTGAGTTTTTAATTCAGAGATGTGTTTGCCATCTCTGGCAGAAATCGATGATATAAAGTCTGGTAAAAGTGTTGTAAAAGTATCGAATAAATCTAATAGTGGGAATATACTAAATACCTTGTCACCTGGGGTTTTTTTAACTTTAATAATGGGTTCGGTGGTTTCTAATAATAATTCGTGTGCTGGGTCAATGATTTCCTCTAATATGGTATGATATTGGTTTCCAAAGAATTCACTTGCCAAGTCTGATTCGATTTGATAAAGACGAAGGGTTTCGCTAACATAGGAGATTAAGGGGTGTGAGCCTTTGACGTATGCCAAGTTCTTGGTTTCGCTAGTTTGTTTAATAAATTTCTCTGGTCCCATTTTTCTAAGTGAAAGCAATATAAATTTAGAACGTTTATCTTTATACTCTTTTAAGAATGAGGTAAAGTGTAGCTTTTCAAAGAGTTCTATTGATTTTGAAATTTCTTCAATTAGAGATGGTGATATGATGGCAAGATAACGTTTGGAGTTGGGTAGTTTTGGGATGGTGGTTGGGTCTGTAATGTTACTAATCTTGAGAAGTAATGATTTGAAGTTGCTTTCTAGTTCGTTAAGACCAAATTGTTTGAGGTCTTTAAGAGAGTTAATAACTTTATCTGCAGATTTGAATTGGTTGTGTTCATTGAGATAGTCGATTGCACCACCAACATGTTCCAATGCAGCCATATACGAAATGTAATCTCCTTTGGCACCTTCTTTAATTTTACTTTCAATTTTATCTACATCAAATTTCTCGAGAGTTGATTTAACCATATCCATGGTAGAGTTGATATTGTTGAAAATACTACTCCATTCTTTCATCGATGCATTGATTGGTGCTACTTCGTTTTCGAGTAAAGATAGACCATCGTTGAAACGGTCTAAAATATATACCATTTGTTTTGACATACTGTTATTTTTAGCTAATTGATCTTTGATGAAATTTAAATCACGTTTGTCATTTTCGATTTGTTCATCTTGTTCGCTTTGTTCAATAGTTGCATTGTTTTTCCAACTCATAACTACCAAATTGTTACTCTTTAATGCACCTGTTGATTGTACTGTAGTTACAGAATATTCGGAATTTAATAAATTTCTAATGTGATCAAATTCTTCATCGTCTTGCTCTGTTGGAGAGTTATAAAATAATTGTTCATCGACATAATCTTGATAGCTTGGAATGTTTGAACCCCATCTTGTGCTTGCTGAGGATGGTTTTCTAGAATGACCTTTACCAAATTGATTTTGTGCTGATGACTGTTGTTGGTTTTTTAACATTAACATTGCTAAATTTTGGGCCGATGTTTGTTTTGAAAAATATGAAAATGGTGAGGAAGAGGATGGTGAAGGGGCATTTGTTGGACTTTTAAATGGTGGTGATGATAATGTGGTCGATTGTTGATATTGCTGTGATAAATTTGCAGAATTTCTTTTTGATATATTTGGGCTTGATGAGGTTGAGGAGGTTGCTGAAAATCCACCGCTTGATTTCAATCCACTACTGCTGCCAATACTACTAGTACCACTTGGTGTGGATGATGATATACCACTGCTTGACTTTAATTGTGTTGATGATGTATTTGCTGCATTTTTTTTTTGATCCAAAATCGAGGTTCTTGCACTAAGTCTAGGTGGTGCACTCATTTTTTAACAATAAGTTATAAAATAAAAATAAATATTGATAATAGATTATATATATAATTTATTAATTTATTATTTATTTATATGTAATTTATAAATTAGATAAGTTTATTGTTGATATTTCATAAAAAAAAAAAAAATAAAAAAAAATAAAAAAATATTTTTTTTAATTTTTTTTAAATTTTTTTTTATTTTTTTTTTTAAATTTTTTTTAAATTATTATAATTTCAATAAATTACTTTTTTCTTTCATTTTTGTCATTTTTTTACTTTTAACATTTATTTAATATAAATATTTTTTATTTAATTATATATATATAAATAATAAATAATATTAAAATAAAATGGTTAGTGAAATAATAACACCCGAGGGTGACTTAAAGAATATTATTGACAAAACAGCTCAATATGCAGCAAAGTTGGGCGAAAGTTTCGAAACTAAAGTTAGAAATAAAGAAGGTCACAATCCTAAATTTAATTTTATGAAGGAGGGCGATATTCATTATTCATATTACAGAAATAAAATCAACGAAAATAAAGATGCATTAGCCAAAGCTGCTGCCCCAGCACCAACTACTGCAAAACCTGCACAAGCAACATCAACAACTCCAGCAGTAGCACCACAACCAAATACCGATACAGCATCAGCAGCAATACCAAATATTGCACCAGTTCCAACTGTATCACCACATCAACCAAATATTGCACCAGTCCCAATATTAATGCCACACCAACAACCACCACAACAACAATCCCCGCCACCACCACCACCAAAAAAAGAACCAACACTACCAGATCCATTATTATATATTTTAGATGTTCCAGATTTTATGACACCATTAGAATTGTAAGTGAATATTATAATATTAAGAAATCAAATTATTGTTGAATAGATTACTAATAAATCATTAAAATTATAATTTTATAGGGATACAATTAGATTAACAGCACAGTTTATAGCAAAGAATGGTGAGAGTTTTTATAATGAATTATTAAATCGTGAATCAAAGAATAATCAATTTGATTTTTTAAAACCAACTAATCATTTATATGAATGGTTCAGAGCATTGGTTGAGTCATACAGTGATGTTATATATCCACCAGCCAATATCAAAGAGAAATTACAAACACCAGAATTTACAGATAAACAAGTTATTTTAGAGCGTTCAATGAACCGTTTCGAATATAATCAAAAGATCGAATTAGAGAAACAAAAAGCAGAGGAAAAAGAAGATGAAGAGAAATCAATGATTGCATCGATTGACTGGCACGATTTTGTTATTGTAGATACTATAGAGTTTAACGAAGAGGATTTAGAAGATTTACCACCACCAAAGACCTTTGAACAGTTATTAAACGGTGATATATTGGGCGTTGAAGAGGATCAAAATGATAACCAAGATGTTGAAATGGATGTAGAGATGGACATGGGCGAAGACGATATGGACCAAGACGAACAACCAGAGCAACCTGAACAATCATCATCCAATAAAGTAGACCAATCCAAATTAAAAATTGTCAAAGATTATCAAAAAACAGTTTCCAAACCACAAAATCAACCAAAACGTACCCAAATCTGTCATTTCTGTAAACAAGAGATCCCATTAGACGAAATGCAAGAGCACATGAGAATCGAATTAATTCAAAAACAACAAAGAGATAAGAGCGGCGGTTCTCAAGGTGGTGTTATGATGAATACTCTTACCCAAGATGAAGATATCGCTAGAAATCTCCAATCCTTTGCAAGTAAAAGATCTGATATCTTTGGTGAAGTCGACGGCTCAAAAAGACCACAAGAACCACAAGATCAACCACAAAAAATTATTTGGGATGGTCACTCTGGCAGTATTCCTAAAGTTCAAGCTGCTATGATGGCTGCAAGCCAACAAAAACAACAACAACATCAACAACAGACCCCACAACCAAAACCACCACAACATGCAACCATCCCACACCAACCACATCATCATTTACAACAACCACAAATGCAATTGCCACCACAATCATTGCTACCACATTTACAACAACAGCCTATTGTACCACCAGGTGTAGGTATGCCACCAAATATGGTACCACCACCATTTGGTATACCAGGTATGATGCCACCTCCACCTTTTGGTATTCCAGGTATGATGCCACCCCCACCTCCATCTAATATGATTCTCGAAGAACCAAACTCTAAAAAAGTTAAAAAAGATGAAAACTTAATACCCGAGCAAATATTCCTTCAAGCCAATCCAGGCCCAGTCACATTAAATATTGAATCACCAGAGAAAACATTCCAACTTACAGTCCATCCAACCGATTTAATCTCTACCCTCAAAGAAAAAATCAAAGATATTAATGGTATGGCAACCAACAAACAAAAATTACAAGCAGCAGGTTTATCAGTATTAAAAGATACTTGTACAATAGCTTATTATAATTTAAAATCAAACTCCACTATCAATTTAAGCGTTAAAGAGAGAGGTGGTAAAAAGAAATAATAAACAATAAACAACAATAAAAGTTATTTTAAATCAATTATAAATTACTTTTTTTATTTTTTTATTTTTTTATTTTATTTTTTTTCAGATTAGTACTTTTGAAATTAAATTCAAATAATATATTTTATAAAAATAAATTATTATTTAAAATTTTTTTACTTTTATTTTTTTATTTTTTATTTTTTTAATCTGAACTGAAATCGGTACTATTGGAGTCATATAAGGACAAAATAAGATGGCAGCTTCAATTTGTCTAATGTGAAATTATTTAAATAAAAATTAAAAAAAAAAAATATACACACAAATAAAATGAAAAAGAAATTTTATAGTAAAGTAATAGTTATTTTGAAGCTTATTGTGTTAATTTTTTTTTAAATTGTAAATAAAATGTAATAATGATATATGTAATTTTTTATAAAAAATAATAATTTATTCAATTTCCATTTTTTATTTGATTGTCATTATAAATAAATAAATAAAAAAAAAAAAAAAAAAAAAAAAAAATAAATCAACACACAAGGTGGTTGAAGTTCATACTTCTATTATAATTTCTTTATTATAAAATTGATAATGTATGACACATTTTCAATGACACATAAGACATCATATAAGTTTCAATTTTTTAAAAAAAAAAAAAAAAACACAATTTTTTTAAATTTTATAATAAAATAAACATTGTTTTATATAAAGTTAATATAACAACTTTTTTTTTAAATTTCTTTAAATTTTTTTTTTGTTTTTACAGACCCACACAAAAAAATATTAATTAAAAAAAAAATAAAAAAATTTCTTTTTTAATTAAATAAAAAATAAAAATTTATTTGTATATAGTTTCACATAGTATATAATATCAAAAAAAAAGTTTTAAATAATAGCAATTATATTTCACATTCCATAATAACTTTCATTTTTTTATATTCACTCAATAATTAAAAAAATGTTAGAATCAATTTTATTTGCTATTTTTATTTGGTCATTAATAATTTTTAATATTATTTTCCGTTCCACCCCACACGAAACCCAAACCAATAGCCACACCCAAACCAATAACCACACCCAAACCAATAACCACACCAACATCAATAACCACACCAACATCAATAACCACACCCAAATCAACAGCGACACCCACATCAACAACCACAAAATTAACGAAGCCACAAATTCAACCCCATTCGATCAATCCGCAAAAGAAAAAAATAATTATGATAGTACCTCAACATTCCATTATTCCGCATACAGAAACATATATTGTTGTTCCGAACATTATAATAGTCAAGACAATTCTGGTCGTTCCGCAGTAGCTCAAGAAATTTTAAGTCATTCCCCAAAACAATTTCTTGAAAAACACCATGCCCCAAAGGAACCATCACAACCAGAAAATGTATTTCCATACTCACCATTCGACCATACCAGAGAAAGAATGGAAAAAGAAAATATGGAAATCTTTAAAAGGGAACAACAAAAAGAAAATGAATATATGGAACAATTAAAAAGAGAAACCCAAGAAAAAGAACGTATTGGAAAATTAGAAAAAGAAAGAAAAGAAAGAGAACATAAAGAATCTTTGGAAAGACAAAGATTAAAAAAAGAAAGACTAGAAAAAGAAATTCAAGAACGTAGAGAAGCTTTAGAAAAGAAAAGAATAGAAAAAGAAAAAAAAGAAAGAGAAAAAAAAGAAAAAGAACAAAAAGAAAGAGAAAAAAAAGAAAGAGAGCAACAATTAGAACGTACCCAAACATTATTAAAAGAAACATTACAAAGAGCAATGGAAAGGGTACGTTTAGAAGATTTAGAAAGACAAGAAAGATTAGAAAGAGAAAGATTAGAAAGAGAAGAAAGAGAAGAAAGAGAAAGAGAAAGAGAACAACAATTAAGAGAACAACAAGAGAGAGAAGAAAGAGAAAATCAAGAAAGAGAACAACAACAACAAAGAGAACAACAAGAAAGAGAAGAAGCAGAACGTAGAGAAAACCAAGATCCTTGCACTATTTGTATGGACAGAATTGAACCAATCCAACTTACAGCAATCGATTGTAACCACATGTTTTGTTACGATTGCATTATGGAATGGTCTTATCGTCGTGATAACACCTGTCCAAATTGTAGAGCTCCATTCTTTTCAGTAAGAGTAAGTAATTCATACATTCATATTTTATACATAATAAATAAAACATATATATTAATTTAATTTATTATTTAATTTTAGAGAGTCAATGGTTCAATAAACGAAGCAAATATAGAGCAAGGTGATCAAAGTCCACCAATTTAAATAATGATGATACAAATTCCAACGAACCCAATATCGATTTGGAATTGTTTGACCAAATGGATATCGAATAGATTTCCATTACCGTTTCAAATGGTAATTATTAGATTTCATGAATATGTATCAAGAATTAGCTGGCCACTAATTCTATGATTACATTGACATAGATCAATAATATACCATCCATAAGGAAACGTAGTATTAATTAGTAAATCATTAAAGGTTAAACCGAAAACATCATCAGTGGACCACATTCTCATCGTTTTCTCCAGTATACTAGTAAATAATTAATCAATAGCTTCAACTCTACAAAATAATGATCAAAAAGTTCTCAAGGTTCCATTAACAAGTTCTCATCATATTGTAACTATAATATTAATATATATTAAAATATTATTATAAAAGAAACTAATATTTTATTTTAATTTTTATATAGTATAATTATTATCCTTTCTCTCTCGGTATCATCAGGTTCTTTCTCTTCAGTGTAACCATTCTCTTTCTTTAATGTCAGTAATAGGGCATTAATATTATTCAGGTAACTATAGTGTTTATAATTACATAATTATTATATTTAAATATAAAAGAAACTAATATTTAATTTTAATTATTATAGTATCATTATAATTCTTTCTCTCACAGTATCAAGTTCTTTCTATAATGTCAATTCTAGGCATTTATTTTATTAAGGTAGCTATAGTGTTTATATTTACATAGTTATTATATTTAAATATAGAAGAAACTAATATTTGTTTTTAATTATTATATAGTTTATAATTCTTTCTCTCACATTATTATCAAGTTTTTTCTCTTCAGTATAACCATGTTCTTTCTATAATGTCATTTATATAGTTAAGGTAATTATAGTGTTTATAACTGCATAAATTAAATTCGAATATAAAAATACTAATATTTAATTCATATTTAGTTTAATTCATTCTCTTTCAAGCTTCACACGTTCTATCTAGTCTACATTGGGATATTCATAATTTTAAGGTAACTATAATGTTAATATTTACATAATTATTATTAAATTTGAATATAAAAGAAACTAATATCTAATTTTAATATTTATTTAGTTCAGATTCAATTCTTTCTTTTTCAGTTTCAATACGTTATTTATTTCGAGCAATTATTCATACATTGGAGGTTCCATATATTCCATTATATCGCGGTTCTGTATTTTCTTTATAATTGTAATTTTCAAGTAATTCATCAAACACTTGGGTTTTTTTCAGGTCACTCATCAAACATTTGGGGTTCAGTATTTTCTTTTTAATCGGGGTTACCAAGTCATTCATCATTCATTGGGTTGTTTTTCAAATACATTGCGGGTTTATTAAGTCATTCAGACGCTGTGGTTTTTTCAAATCTTTCATCATACATTGTGGGTTTATTAAGTTATTCAAACGCTGTGGTTTTTAATTCGTCAAACATTGTGGGTTTTTTTAATTCATCAAAAGCTGTGGTTTTTTCAAATCGTTCATACATTGGGTTTAGTTTATTCTTTTTAATTGGGTTTTTTAGTCATTTATCAAACATTGGGGTGGTTTTTCAAGTCACCCATTATTCATTCGGGTTTACTTCATTCTTATTAATTGTGGTTTTCAGGTCATTCATTAGGGTATTTGTACTTTAAAGGTATTTATAATGTTAATATTAATATAATTATTATTATATTTAAACTAATATTTATTTTTAAAACTTATTAAGATTCGAATTCTTTTTATTTCAACACATAGTAATATAAATATAAATAATAACGATAATGATAATAATGAAATAAAAATGATAATAATATAACAAAACAAATAACAATAATAATGTATATAGATTATATTATAATAATTCAAAATTCAAGGAAAATCCAGACAAGGAAAAAGATAATAGAGTAAATAATATTAATATGGAATAATAATCATTAAAATAATCATGTAATATAAAAATAAGAAAAGCAATCCATCCAACTCTATTCATTCATCGACCAAATGACATTAATATGCACTTAACAGATCCGGGTCCACCTTCATCATCAATTTTATCACTTATTATTAATATATAGAATTTAAAATTCTCCATCTCTTGTTAATTTTATATTCATTATCAAAATAAAGATCTTTAATTTTAAAAGCTTATTTAAATTTTTTTATAATATAAATTTTTATTGTTTTTTATTATTTAAAAACCATCTTGTTTGAAATCTTTTCTAAATTAACCAAATATAATTAAAATGTATTGACGGATCCTTTTTTTTAATTTTTTGGTTGAATATATAAAAGTAATTATTTATAATTAATATTTTAAGTGGATTTAAAAAAATGACGATAAAGTTAATAAAAAAAAAAAAATTCAAAATTAATTTTTTTATTTTTTTTTTTTTTTTATTTATTTTCTAAAAATATAACCGCACCACCATTATGAATTATTTTATTATAAACTATATATATATTTTTAGTTTAATGTCCTTCACAGAAAATTCTAAATATTTAGAATCGATTGGTGTCAAATTAAATATAATATATTATCATCAGAATCAATCAAAACAACAATTGGAACAGGCAATATTGGATCAATAAAAGTCAATTTCACAAAATATACAATCACATAGAGTGGTAACATATATCCATATTATACCACAGAAAAAGAATGTTCATATAAATACCATAAACATGGAATATGCGATAAAACAACAACAGGTACATTTGCAAATGTAATTCAGAATACACAGGTTTCGACTGTTCATCACCAATTAATAACAATAATAATAATCAAGCAGAAACAGAAACCAATAACAATGGAACAGTTATAATTAAAAATCAATTTATAGGATATCCAATATCGATTCAATTATAGAATTAGACTTTAACAATCAACAAATAACAATAATCAATTTATCAAACAACTAGATATTTTAAAATATTGATGAAGTTACAATATTACCAAGATTTGGAAGTACATCAACAGGAAATATACAACAAAAGTAATCACAGAACGTCTGTTGACATATGCAGAAAAATCAAGAGGTATTCCATCATTAACAATTCGTTTACTGGATATCTGGTCAAATCCTGAAACCGATATAGGTCATTCAAATGACGTTCTCCACTTATCGATTCAAGTTTCTAGTGTTATTGGATAATATCCACATTAATTCAATTATTCTTTAAATGGTGATTCTGTTGAAATTAAAGCAATATATAACTGTGAAGAAATAGAATTTGAAAAATGGCAAGAGTTAGTTTCGCAATCAAATCATAAATCATGTATCAAATACAATATACATCACAATCAAAACCAAAGAACTTTTACTTCAGATATTTCAGTTGAAAAAGGTTTCAAGATGTCAAACAAAACCAAACAATTTTTAAAATCAATTGGTTCATATGATGAAAAATAATGGGAAATTAATGATCAAACAATTAAAAATAATATAAATCATAATATTTCCTAATAAAAACAAACAGTTTAAATATACCACCAAATGGGGATTATTTTTCTTTTTAAATTATTATTTGAATAATCTTATAAAATGTGGTAGATAGTGGTTAAATATATTTTTATGAAAAAATGGAAGTTTTTTAATCTTTATAAATATTGATTATACCAATCGTTAGATAATTAAATAGGAGTATAAAGATATAATGCCGTAAATTTGCATTTCAAATTTTTTTGACTTAACATAATTACATATAAATTTTTTTTTTAAAGATGGTGTTAGGGGGAAAAAATATATTTTTTTTTTATAAAATCATATTACAAGATTGGAAGATAATATTTAAAACAGTTTACTAATCTTATTAATAAGGAATGTAGTATCTATTAAATTTTTATTAAAATATTTCAATAAAGGTAAGTTTAAAAAATTAAATAATTTTATTTTAAAAATTTTCATATATTTAAATATTTCTTTCTTACTAACTTTATTTATTTTTTATAATAATGGAGATTAAAGATAGAAATAAAAGTTATGAAAGAAATAATGTGGATGTTGCAGTTATTGGTGTAGGTTTTAGAGTTCCAAGTGGTAATTTAACAAAATCAATTTCAAATACAAATGAATTATGGAATGGTTTATCGAGTGGATTCAATGGTATCGTAGAAACATCTGAAAGATGGTCTGATAACTATGCTGCTACAGGTGATATCGTTTGTAAATATGCTGGTCTTATTCCGCTTGATGAATGGAAATCATTTGACCCTATTTTCTTTGGTATCCATCCAAGTGATGACAACGTCAGTTCTATCGATCCTCAACAAAGAATGCTTTTAAAATGTACATGGGAAGCATTAGAAGATAGTGGGATAGATCCAATAACATTAAGAGGTTCAAACACAAGTACTTTTATGGGTTCTTCTACTAATGATTATTCTACAATCAACAGGTCTCCATTAGAAACTCAGAGTAACATATTTGGCTCATCAACTCATTCGATTGCCAATAGAATATCATATTGTTTTGATTTTCGTGGCGAATCATTTACCCTCGATACTGCATGTAGTTCATCGTTAATTGCAATTAACCTTGGCTACAAGTCAATTAAAGATGGTGTTTCAGATTTATCTATCGTAGGTGGTGTTAATTTCATTATTGGTATGTATCAAAAGTTTTTTAATTAAATTATAATTTAAAAGAAATTCTAACATGATTTTTTATTTTGAAAGATCCTCATATTTCAAAATCATTTACCCAGTTAGGTATGTTAAGTCCAACTGGAAGGTGCCACTCTTTTTCATCAGATGCTGATGGTTATATACGTTCAGAAAGTGTTGGAGTTGTAGTATTGAAGAGTTTAGAACAGGCAATCAAAGATGGTAATAACATTTATTGTGTTATCAAAGGCTCAAGTTCAAATGTAGATGGTAACTATGATAAATCAAACTTTTATTCACCATCAAAATCATCACAATATGAAAATATTAAATCAGCAATCGAATCTACCAATGGTCAAATCAATGCATCAGATGTTGATTATGTTGAATGCCACGGTACTGGTACACCAACAGGAGATCCAATAGAACTAGAAGGTATTTCGAAAGTATTCAAAGATACAAACAAACAAATTTTAATTGGTTCAATTAAATCAAATATTGGTCATGGTGAAGCATCATCAGGTGTAATTTCATTAATCAAATGTTGTGTCATGTTTAAAAACCAATCATTTGCCCAAAATATCAACTTTAAATCACCAAATCCTGATATCAAATTTGAAGAATGGCGTCTAAAAGTTGTAACTGAACCAACACCATTCAATAGTAATAAAAACACTGTTATGGCTATAAATAACTTTGGTATTACTGGTATGTATTCTAGTTAAATATATTAAATTAGATTTAATTAAATAAAATACTAATTATTTATATATAGGTTCAAATTGCTGTATTATTTTATCAGACTACACTATAAAAATAGGTCAAAACTCAAAAATAATAAATAAAAAGTATTTAATACCATTTTCATCCAATTCATCAACTTCACTTGATAGATACAAACAAATTATTATGGATCAATCAGACATATTAGATTTTAATCAATTTGCAAATAATCAAATCAAATATAAATCAACATCACTCGTTCAAAGATCAGTTATTATTGCAAGTGATTGGAATGAATTTAATGATAAACAAAACCATCTAATATCATCAAAAGCAAATACACTTTCAAATATTACAATTGAAAATAAGAGCCCATTTACAGTTATTGTTATTTGCGGCCAAGGATCACAATATAATCGAATGGCATTAGAACTCTACAAAAATGAAATAATATTCAAACAATGGGTAGATAAATTCGATAATGAACTTTTCAAATACTATGGGTACTCTGTTCTAGAAAAGCTAAGATCATTCGATGATAATGATATGAAATCAGTACATGCTCATACAATTGCACAACCATCAAATATTATGATTCAAGTATCATTATTCGAACTATACAAACACTGGGGTATCAAAGCAGATTTAATCGTTGGTCATTCTCTTGGTGAAATATCGGCATCATATTGCTCTGGTATGATTGACTTTGAAACATTATGTTATTTAGTATACAACAGATCCATTGCTCAAAATAAAACAACTGGTACTGGTAGAATGTTATCTGTTAATATAAGTGCCGAAGAATATATTTCAAATTATTCATCAAAATACCCAACAGTAAACATTGCTTGCTATAACTCACCATCATCAATTGTAATCGCTGGTAAAGAACATTTATTAGATGAAATTGTTGTTGATTTAAAATCAAAAGATATATTTTGTGCAATGCTTGGAACATTATCATCACTCCATACTTCCAGCCAATTAGTTATTAAAGATGAAATATGTTCAATGAAAATTAAATCAAATCAATCAACAACACCTGTTTTTTCAACAGTCACAACCAACCTATTTAATCACGAAACAACACCATTCAATTCAGAATATGTATTTGAAAATGTTTTACAACCAGTAAGATTCACTCAAACCATTTCAAACATATACAAATACATTGAAGAAAACAACTATGGTAACGAAGTAACATTTATCGAAGTTGCACCACATCCAACACTATCATTCTATTTAAATCAAATGAAATCAAAACAATCACCATATTTCAATAATGGAGATAAAATAACTATTCATTCACCACTTCACAAAAAGAAAAATGACTATGATGAGTTTTTAAAAACAATTTCAACACTTTATGTAAACCACTCATTTAATATCAATTTTAAATCACAAATAGATAACAACAATAGTATTATCGGCAACATTTCAGTCAATTGCTTACCACTATATCAATGGGATGATAAAATGTATTTCAAAAATAATTCAACATATGAAAAGATTAAAAAAGAAGGACCTCCAATTCAACATCTTGGTAATACAAATGAATTACCATTTAAATCATATCAAACATTTATTAATACTAAAAAACTACCATTCCAATGGTTAAAAGGACATCAAGTAAAAGGCAAATACTACTTCCCAGGATGTGGATATGTTATAAATTTATTTAACATTTATCCAAATCAAGATATTACAATCAATAATATCGAATTTAGAACACCATTAATCTTACAAGATGGAGTCAATCAATGTTTACAAACAACAATCAACACACTATCAAAGAATGAATACAATGTCAAATCTCATTTCAAAGATACAACAACAAATCAATGGGTATTATGCTCCACTGGTAACTTTAGTCTATTCAAACATGGTAATGAAATTAACAAAATAAATATTGATAAATTAAAAACCAAATGTAATTTCACCAAACTATCCAAATCTGATCTTTATGAATCAATTAAAATCAAAACTGGATTAACTTATAAAGGACTATTCCAAGCTGTCAAAGAGTGTTATATTGGAGATAGTTGTTCACTTTCAATTGTTTCATTAAATGAAATTCAAAATCAAAATGAATTTAATCATTTACTTGAAAACGATTCAATGAAATCATTCTTTAATGCTGCAATACTAGATTCATGCCTACATGGTATGCTAAGTTTCATTAAACATCAATGTCAAATTGTATTAGATAGAATCGAAGGATTGAGATATTTTTCAGCAAATATACCACCAAATAATCAACAATCTGAATTATATGTATATTCTGAAATGAAATCAAGAATTGACTCATATTCATACTCTGGATCAATTCAAATAATGCTTAGCGACGGTAAATTATTAGTTGATATTAAAAATATTGTTTGCACATCACTTACACCAATCATCGACAACACACTAATTATTCCACCACCATCAAATGAAATCTACACTCCATATCAACAATCAAAAGACTCTGTAATTAACAAACCAGAATCATTCAAACATTTATACCAAATTGATGAACTAAGTGTCAAAGATGAAGATAGTGAATTAATATCAAATGAACATTTATTATCACTCTTTTATACACATATCAATCAAAGATGTCCAGATATCAACAATGATATATTATCAACAATCGATTACAACCAATTTAAACAACTTTATTACAGAGAATCAATAAATGAAAACTTTTTTATTTTTATTTTCGAAAATTTAAAAAAATATAACGAATTAGAAAATATAAAACAAATAAACCTATTCGATATACAACCTAATAAAAATGAAAAACTTTTTGAAAGAACCACCAAAATAATGGCAAAACAAATATTCCCATTAGAAAATGATGACCCATACACTGACACAGCTCAATCCCTTTTTGATGGTGGGTTTTTAGAAGAATATTACCAAACATCAAAAGTTGTTCAACCATTAAACAATCTATTAAGTGAAATAATATTAGAAACTATCAAACCAATTGTTAATGAACCAATTGTATTCAGAATATTAGAATTCGGAGGTGGTGTAGGCTCATTGTCAATTCTTGTCCTTGAAAAGATTAATAAACTATTAGTCGACAATCCATCATCAAACATTGATATTGAGTTTACTTGGAGCGATATTTCTGCATCATTTTTTACTGACATCAAAGAAAAGTTTTCAAATATTAAAGGAATCAATATTATTTATCGTGTTCTCGATTTAGAAAAAGAATTCATTGATCAAGAATTAAAACCATCATATTATGATATGGTTATAATGTCAAATGTATTACATGTTGTAAAACAACTTAAATTCAGTTTAAATGAAATTTATAATATTTTAACACCAAACGGCCAATTAATTTATATTGAACCACCATATAAATCAATAATATTTGATTCTGCACTCGGTGGATTCTCTCAATGGTGGCCATCAACAGAAGATATAGAAATTAGAAAAGATAGATGTTGTATGGAACAATCAAGTTGGTACAAACTATTAGATGAATGTAATTATAAAGATACAATAATGTCTGGTAATGATAACCAAGTATTTTTAATTCAAACAAGAAAACCATCAATAAATGAAACAGTTTTATCAAATACAGAATCAATGGAACAATTGACATCATTCAATAACATCATATTATTTGGAAATAGTGATAATTATAAAATCAACCAATTATTTAAATCAAATAATCAATTAAAAACCAAAATACATCAAATGAACAGTTTCAAAGAGTTTAAACATTGGCTTCAACAATCAATCGATTCAATTAAACAATGTAAAACATTAATAATGTTTATGAAAACAATTGATACATTAGATGTAACCAACTTTAAAGAGATAACATTCGAATACATTCAAATTAATCAAAGCATACTTCAACATGAACTTTCAGATTACTTTACACATGTTATAATATCAGTAAACTCAACATCTGATAACTACTTATCATCATCAATCGTTGGTGCTGCAAGATATTTTGTAGAATTTCCACAATTAAATCTATTCACATTAAACTTTGATAATATTTCACTTCAAAATGATAACATACTATCACTTATCGATATATTAATAAATCCAACATCAAATATTCAAAGAGAATTTACAATTACAAATAACACAGTTTATTATGAAAGATATAAAAAACAAAGCAAATTTAAACAAACATTTAAATCTGAATCATTTGAAACAAACAAAGACAACTTAATGGTTCAACTTGATCCAAATTTAGAATATGTATTAAAAACTAAAAAACAACAATTAAAACCAAATGAAATCGAAATCGAAGTTAAAGGTACTGGTATCAATTATAAAGACTATTTAATGTATATTGGTCAAATATCAAACAATCTTGACCTCAATTATGGTAAAGAAGAAGAATCTGAAAATGGTGCAAACCAAATTCCTAATATTGGTAATGACTTTAGTGGTATTATAACTCGTTGTGGAAGCAATGTAAAAAAATTAAAAGTTGGTAATGAAGTATTTGGTATAGCTTCGAAAACTAGTGGATCACATGTAGTTATAGATTACAGATATTCATATTATAAACCAAATAATATGAACTATGTACAAGCAGCATCTATCCCATCGATTTATGTTACAACATTACACAGTATATTCTATACTGGTAATTTACAATCAGATCAAACAATTTTAATTCACTCAGCAACAGGTGGTGTCGGTCTATCCTCATTAGAACTTTTAAAGTATAAACAACACAAAGGTTATATATTTTTAACAGTTGGTTCAAAAGATAAAGAACAATACTTGATCAATAAATATGGCTCATTTATTACTGGTATCTATTCATCAAGAAATAAAAACTATGTTGAACAAATAAAAAATAAATTATTAGAGCTGGAATGTGACAAAGATCATCAAGGTGTAGATTTAATATTAAATACATTATCATCAGAATATATGGATTCAAATTTCCAATGTTTAAATAGCCATGGAAGAATTGTAGATCTTTCAATTACACATTTAACACCAAATGATTATATGACAAACAATCACTTTAAATACAACTATGGATATAATAATGTAGAGCTTGTAGAGTTTTCAGGATCATTATTTAAATATTATTTAAAAAAAATAGTTAAAATGTTCAATTCAAACAAATTAGAACCAATTCCAATCATTAAGTATTCAAATAGTCAATTCAAAAATGCACTAGAATATATCAATCAAAGACAACATATAGGCAAAATCGTAGTAAACCATGATACTGATATGTTATTAAAGGTACTCAATGAACAACAACAAAATGATTCGGTAATAATGAAGAGCAGTTATGATATATCAAGATTAGATATTGGTAAAAACGTATTAGTAACAGGTCAAACAGGTATTATATTAGAAATAATGAAATGGCTTGTTAAATATTCAAACAAATCAATCGATAATATTATAATTCTATCAAGATCACCATTAAAATGGGAATTAGAACTATTAATCAATCAAACTAAACATCAAAAAGATAATACAATTAAATTCCACTTTAATCAAATCGATATTGAAGATAGCACCGAAATTCAAAATGTAATAAACCAACTAGAGTCCAATTCAAACATTACAAATATCGATACAGTAATGCATTTTGCATTTGTAAACGATATTGGTGATGTTCGAGATATCGATATGAATCGTTTAAATATTGCACATGGTGCAAAAACAATTGGTGCAATCAATTTACATAATGAATCAATTCAACGTTCATGGAAAATAAAACAATTTTTAATGGCATCATCTGCTTCATCAATTGTTTCTATAGAAAGACAATGTTGTTATGTTAGCGCTTGTAATGTAACTGATTCATTATCAAAATACAGAATGTCCATTGGATTACCATCATTATCAGTTAATTTAGGTGCAATATCATCAACTGGTGTTGTTTCAAGAAATGATGCAATCGAAACAATGTTCCATAGTTCATTATTTAAACTAATTTCACCACAATTAATTTTAAGCTCTTTAGACTTATTCATTCAAAATAATAGCAAATATTCAAATTATTGTTTATCAGATTTCGATTTTGAAAACTTACAATCAAATAAATCAAACTATCACCTTTCTAAACTTGATTATCAAACAAATATGATTAGAAAAACAAATAAATCAATCAATTCAATAAGTGGTGATAATGATGAAAGCATGAAACAATCAATTATAAACAAGATTTCAGAACTATTATCAATAGATGAATCAAAAATAAATCTAGATCTCCAAATGACACAATATGGATCTGATAGTTTAATGCAAGTTCAATTAAAAAACTGGATAGATAATCAATTTGGACATAATTTAATTACCATTCAACAACTACAAAACAATAAAATTTCACAAACGATAGAAATTATTACCAAACTCAAAATGTCAAATAAAACCAAACAATTATTAAAATCAATTGGTTCATATGATGAAAAATAATGGGAAACTAATGATCAAACAATTATAAATAATATAAATCCTAATATTTCCGAATAAATACAAAAAATAAAATATATTATTAAAACAAAATCTTTAAATTATTCCAACAAATGGGGTTTTTTTTTATCTTTTTTATAATAATTATTTGAATTATTATTAGATTATTTAATAAATATGTGTGGAGGGGATAGATTTGGTGGTCATATTATTTTTGTTTTTTCCCACAAAATCTTAATAATTTTTTTTTTTTTTTTTTTATTATTTTTTTTTTTTAAATTTTTTTTTTTAAAAATATAATATTTCACGCGATACATTTTAAAGATAAGAGGAATTTACAATAATTTCAAAATTAAATATGAATCTTACGATTTAAAAAAGTACGTAGTTTAATATTTATCCAATAAAAATAAGTCAAAGGTTTTAATAATAAAAAAAAATTTATATTTAAATATTTTCTTTTTTTTTCTTTTTCTTTTTTTTTTTTAATTTACTTACTTACTATATTTTTTTAATAATAATAATGGAAATAAAAGATAGAAATAAAAGTTATGAAAGAAATAATGGGGATGTTGCAGTTATTGGTGTTGGTTTTAGAGTTCCAAGTGGAGATTTAACAAAATCAATTTCAAATACAAATGAATTATGGAATGGGTTATCGAGTGGATTCAATGGTATCGTAGAAACATCTGAAAGATGGTCTGATAACTATGCTGCTACAGGTGATATCATTTGTAAATATGCTGGTCTTATTCCACTTGATGAATGGAAATCTTTTGACCCTATTTTCTTTGGTATCCATCCAAATGATGAAAATGTCAGTTCTATCGATCCTCAACAAAGAATGCTTTTAAAATGTACATGGGAAGCATTAGAAGATAGTGGAATAGATCCAATAACATTAAGAGGTTCAAACACAAGTACTTTTATGGGTTCTTCTACTATAGATTATAATACTATAAACAAATCTCCTTTTGAAACTCAAAGTAATATTTTCGGATCCACATCTCATTCAGTTGCCAATAGAATATCATATTGCTTCGATTTTCGTGGAGAGTCACTTACTATTGATACTGCATGTAGTTCATCATTAAATGCTATTAACCTTGGTTACAAGTCAATTAAAGAGGGAATTTCAGATTTATCTATCGTAGGTGGTGTTAATTTTATTATTGGTATTTATTAAAAGATTTTTAAATTATATTTTATTTTAAAAAGAAATTCTAACATGATTTTTTATTTTATTTCAAAGATCCTCATTTTTCAAAATCATTTACCCAGTTAGGTTTATTAAGTCCAACTGGAAGGTGTCACTCATTCTCATCAGATGCTGATGGTTATGTGCGTTCAGAGAGTGTTGGAGTTGTAGTGTTGAAGAGTTTAGAACAAGCAATCAAAGATGGTAATAACATTTATTGTGTTATCAAAGGCTCAAGTTCAAATGTAGATGGTAACTATGATAAATCAAACTTTTATTCACCATCAAAATCATCACAATATGAAAATATTAAATCAGCAATCGAATCTACCAATGGTCAAATAAATGCATCAGATGTTGATTATGTTGAGTGTCATGGAACTGGTACACCAACTGGAGATCCAATAGAACTAGAAGGTATTTCAAGAATATTCAAAGATACGGACAAACAAGTTTTAATTGGTTCAATTAAATCAAATATTGGTCATGGTGAAGCATCATCAGGTGTAATAGCCTTAATCAAATGTTGTGTCATGTTTAAAAACCAATCGTTTGTTCAAAATATCAACTTTAAATCACCAAATCCTGATATCAAATTTGAAGAATGGCGTCTAAAAGTTGTAACTGAACCAACACCATTCGATAACAATAAAAATACTGTTATGGCAATTAATAACTTTGGTATTACTGGTAAGTGTATTAGTGAATTAGATTAAATTAGATACATAAAATACTAATTATTTTTAATATAGGTTCAAATTGCTGTATTATTTTATCAGGTTACACTATTAAAAAAGGTCAAAACTCAAAAATAATAAAAAAGTATTTAATACCATTTTCATCCAACTCATCAATATCATTAGATAATTATAAAAAAATAATTATCAATCAATCAGACACATTTGATTTTAATCAATTTGCAAACAATCAAATCAAATATAAATCAACATCTCTTGTTCAAAGATCAGTTATTATTGCAAAAAACTGGAGTGAGTTCATTGACAAAAAAAATGAAATATCATCAAATTCAAATACATTTTCCAACTTTACAGTTAAAAATAAGAGTCCATTTACAGTTTTTGTATTTTGTGGCCAAGGATCGCAATATAATCGAATGGCATTAGAACTATATGAAAATGAAAAAATATTCAGACAATGGGTAGATAAATTCGATAATGAACTTTTCAAATACTATGGGTACTCTGTTTTAGAAAAGCTAAGATCAATCGATGATAATGATATGATATCAATACATGAGCCAATTCTTGCACAACCTGCAAATGTAATGATTCAAGTATCATTATTCGAACTATATAAACATTGGGGTATCAAATCAGATTTAATCGTTGGTCATTCTCTTGGTGAAATATCAGCATCATATTGCTCTGGTATGATTGACTTTGAAACATTATGTTATTTAGTATACCACAGATCTGTAGCTCAAAATAAAACAACTGGTACTGGTAGAATGTTATCTGTTAATATAAGTGCCGAAGAATATATATCAAATTATTCATCAAAATACCCATCAATTGAACTTGCCTGTTTCAACTCACCATCATCAATTGTAATCGCTGGTAAAGAACATTTACTAAATGAAATTGCAAATGATTTAAAATCAAAAGATATATTTTGTGCTATGTTAGGGTCACTATCATCATTCCATACATCAAGCCAATTAGTTATTAAAGATGAAATATGTTCAATGAACATTAAATCAAAACAATCAACAACACCTGTATTTTCAACAGTCACAACCAACCTATTTAACCACGAAAAAACACCATTCAATTCAGAATATGTATTTGAAAATGTTTTACAACCAGTAAGATTCACTCAAACCATTTCAAACATATACAAATACATTGAAGAAAACAACTATGGTAACGAAATAACATTTATTGAAGTTGCACCACATCCAACACTATCATTCTATTTAAATCAAATAAAATCAAAACAATCACCATATTTCAATAATGGAGATAAAATAACTATTCACTCACCACTTCATAAAAAGAAAAATGACTATGATGAATTTTTAAAAACAATTTCAACACTTTATGTAAACCACTCATTTAATATCAATTTTAAATCACAAATAGATTACAACGACAGTTATATCAACAGCATTTCAGTCAACAGTTTACCACTATATCAATGGGATGATAAAATGTATTTCAAAAATAATTCAACATATGAAAAGATTAAAAAAGAAGGACCTCCAATTCAACATCTTGGTAATACAAATGAATTACCATTTAAATCGTATCAAACATTTATTAATACTAAAAAACTACCATTCCAATGGTTAAAAGGACATCAAGTAAAAGACAAATACTACTTCCCAGGATGTGGATATATTATAAATTTATTTAACATTTATCCAAATCAAGATATTACAATCAATAATATCGAATTTAGAACACCATTAATCTTACAAGATGGAGTCAATCAATGTTTACAAACAACAATCAACACACTATCAAAGAATGAATACAATGTCAAATCTCATTTCAAAGATACAACAACAAATCAATGGGTATTATGCTCCACTGGTAACTTTAGTCTATTCAAACATGGTAATGAAATTAACAAAATAAATATTGATAAATTAAAAACCAAATGTAATTTCACCAAACTATCCAAATCTGATCTTTATGAATCAATTAAAATCAAAACTGGATTAACTTATAAAGGACTATTCCAAGGTGTCAAAGAATGTTATATCGGTGATAACTGTTCACTTTCAATTGTGTCATTAAATGAAATTCAAAATCAAAATGAATTTATTCATTTACTTGAAAACGATTCAATGAAATCATTCTTTAATGCTGCAATACTAGATTCATGCCTACATGGTATGCTAAGTTTCATTAAACATCAATGTCAAATTGTATTAGATAGAATCGAAGGATTAAAATACTATTCAACAAATATACCACAAATGAATCAACAATCTGAATTATATGTATATTCTGAAATGAAATCAAGAATTGACTCATATTCATACTCTGGATCAATTAAAATAATGCTAAGTGATGGTACATTATTAGTTGAAGTTTCAATGATTGTTTGTACATCATTTACACCAATCATCGACAACACACTAATTATTCCACCACCATCAAATGAAATCTACACTCCATATCAACAATCAAAAGACTCTATAATTAACAAACCAGAATCATTCAAACATTTATACCAAATTGATGAACTAAGTGTCAAAGATGAAGATTATAAAGTTATATCAAATGAACATCTATTATCACTCTTTTATACACATATCAATCAAAGATGTCCAGATATCAACAATGAAACATTATCAACAATCGATTACAACCAATTTAAACAACTTTATTACAGAGAATCAATAAATGAAAACTTTTTTATTTTCATATTTGAAAATTTAAAAAAATATTACAAATTAGAAAATAAAAAACAAATAAACCTATTCAACAAACATCTTAATAAAAATGAAAAACTATTTGAAAGAACCACCAAAATAATGGCAAAACAAATATTCCCATTAGAAAATGATGACCCATACACTGACACAGCTCAATCACTTTTTGATGGTGGGTTTTTAGAAGACTTTTATCAAACATCAAAAGTTGTTCAACCATTAAACAATCTATTAAGTGAAATAATATTAGAAACTATCAAACCAATTGTTAACGAATCAATCGTATTTAGAATATTAGAATTCGGAGGAGGTGTAGGCTCATTATCAATACTTGTACTCGAAAAGATTAATAAACTATTAATCGATAATCCATCATCAAACATTGATATTGAGTTTACATGGAGTGATATTTCTGCATCATTTTTTACTGACATCAAAGAAAAGTTTTCAAATATTAAAGGAGTCAATATTATTTATCGTGTTCTAGATTTAGAAAAACATCTCATTGATCAAGAATTAAGACCATCATATTATGATATGGTTATAATGTCAAATGTATTACATGTTGTAAAACAACTTAAATTCAGTTTAAATGAAATTCATAACATTTTAACACCAAACGGTCAATTAATTTATATTGAACCACCATATAAATCAATAATATTTGATTCTGCACTTGGTGGATTCTCTCAATGGTGGCCATCAACAGAAGATATAGAAATTAGAAAAGATAGATGTTGTATGAAACAATCAAGTTGGTACCAACTATTAGATGAATGTAATTATAAAGATACAATAATGTCTGGTAATGATAACCAAGTATTTTTAATTCAAACAAGAAAACCATCAATAAATGAAACAGTTTTATCAAATACAGAATCAATGGAACAATTGACATCATTCAATAACATTATATTATTTGGAAACAGTGATAATTGCAAAATCAACCAATTATTTAAATCAAATAATCAATTAAAAACCAAAATACATCAAATGAACAGTTTCAAAGAGTTTAAACATTGGCTTCAACAATCAATCGATTCAATTAAACAATGTAAAACATTAATAATGTTTATGAAAACAATCAATACATTAGATATAACCAACTTTAAAGAGATAACACTCGAATACATTCAAATTAATCAAAGCATACTCCAACATGAACTATCAGATTACTTTACACATGTTCTAATATCAGTAAACTCAACATCTGATAATTACTTATCATCATCAATCGTTGGTGCTGCAAGATATTTTGTAGAATTTCCACAATTAAATCTATTCACATTAAACTTTGATAATATTTCAATTCAAAATGAAAATATACTATCACTTATCGATATATTAATTAATCCAACATCAAATATTCAAAGAGAATTTACAATTACAAATAACACAGTTTATTATGAAAGATATAAAAAACAAAGCAAATTTAAACAAACATTTAAATCTGAATCATTCGAAACAAACAAAGACAACTTAATGGTTCAACTTGATCCAAATTTAGAATATGTATTAAAAACTAAAAAACAACAATTAAAACCAAATGAAATCGAAATCGAAGTTAAAGGTACTGGTATCAATTATAAAGACTATTTAATTTATATTGGTCAAATATCAAACAATCTAGACATCGATTATGGTAAAGAAGAAGAAGCTGAAAATGGTGCAAACCAAATTCCTAATATTGGAAATGACTTTAGTGGTATTATAACTCGTTGTGGAAGTGATGTAAAGAAATTAAAAGTTGGTGACAAAGTATTTGGTACAGCCTCAAAAACTAGTGGATCACATGTCGTTATAGATTACAGATATGCATATTATAAACCAAACAATATGAACCATGTACAAGCAGCATCTATTCCATGTATTTATGTTACAACATTACACAGTATATTCTATACTGGTAATTTACAATCAGATCAAACAATTTTAATTCACTCAGCAACAGGTGGTGTCGGTCTATCCTCATTAGAACTTTTAAAGTATAAACAACACAAAGGTTATATATTTTTAACAGTTGGTTCAAAAGATAAAGAACAATACTTAATAGACAAATATGGTTCATTTGTTACTGGTATCTATTCATCAAGAAATAAAAACTATGTTGAACAAATAAAAAATAAATTATTAGAGCTGGAATGTGACAAATATCATCAAGGTGTAGATTTAATATTAAATACATTATCATCAGAATATATGGATTCAAACTTCCAATGTTTAAATAGCCATGGTAGAATTGTAGATCTTTCAATTACACATTTAACACCAAATGATTATATGACAAACAATCACTTTAAATACAACTATGGATATCATAATGTAGAGCTAGTTTATTTTTCAGGACCATTATTTAGAAATTATTTAAAAAAAATATTTAGAATGTTCAATTCAAACAAATTAGAACTAATTCCAATCACTGAGTATTCAAATAGTCAATTTAAAAATGCACTCGAATATATCAATCAAAGACAACATATTGGTAAAATCGTAGTAAACCATGATACTGATATGTTATCAAAGGTACTCAATGAACAACAACAAAATAATTCAGTTATAATGAAGAGCAGTTATGATATATCAAGATTAGATATTGGTAAAAACATATTAGTAACAGGTCAAACAGGAATTATATTAGAAATAATGAAATGGCTTGTTAAATATTCAAACAAATCAATCGATAATATTATAATTCTATCAAAATCACCATTAAAATGGGAATTAGAGCTATTAATCAATCAAACTAAACATCAAAAAGATAATACAATCAAATTCCACTTTAATCAAATCGATATTGAAGATAGCACCGAAATTCAAAAAGTACTAAACCAACTAGAGTCCAATTCAAACATTACAAATATCGATACAGTAATACACTTTGCATTTGTAAATGATATTGGTGATGTTCAAGATGTCGATATGAATCGTTTAAATATTGCACATGGTGCGAAAACAATTGGTGCAATCAATTTACATAATGAATCAATTCAACGTTCATGGAAATTAAAACAATTTATAATGGCATCATCAGTTGTATCAATGATTGGCTCGGATCAACAATGCTGTTATGTTAGTGCCTGTAGTGTCATTGACTCATTATCAAAATTCAGAAAGTCTATTGGATTACCATCACTATCAGTTAATTTAGGTGCAATATCATCAATTGGTTTTGTTTCAAGAAATGATGCAATCGAAACAATGTTCCATAGTTCATTATTAAAGTTATTATCTCCACAATTAATTTTAAGCTCTTTGGACTTATTCATTCAAAATAGCAACAAATATTCGAACTATTGTTTATCAGATTTCAATTTTGAAAACTTACAATCAAATAAATCAAACAGCTACCATTTTAAACTTGATTATCAAATAAATATGATTAGAAAAACAAACAAATCAATCAATGCAATAAGTGGTGGTAATGATGAAAGCATGAAACAATCAATTATAAACAAGATTTCAGAACTATTATCAATAGATGAATCCAAAATAAATCTTGATCTCCAACTGACACAATATGGATCTGATAGTTTAATGCAAGTTCAATTAAAAAACTGGATAGATAATCAATTTGGACATAATTTAATTACCATTCAACAATTACAAAACAATAAAATTTCACAATCAATAGATATTATTACCAAAACATTCAAAAATAAAAATAATAACACAAAGAAAGAATCAATAGTAGACAGAGAGAATAAAAAATCGATTGAAGAATTTATTCAAGATGAAATTAAATTAGAAGATTCGATAGTATCAAAACCATTTTCAATGGAAGCTGTATTAAATAATAATAATAAATCAATATTATTAACAGGTTCAAATGGATATCTTGGTGGATATTTATTAAATCATTTAGTTCAAATGCAAAGCTGTTCAAAACTATATTGTTTAATAAGAAATAAATCAAATTCACCAATCCCAGTAAATGAAATTATAAATAATCTTAAACACCATCAACTATATGACAGTCTAACTCAACAACAACTATCAAAGATTATTGCAATCACAGGTGATATTTCAAAATATAGATTTGGACTTTCAAATGAAACATATTCAATACTTTCAAACGAAGTAGATATCATAATAAACTCAGCAGCTGATCTAAATTTACAATCAAACTATCAAGATAGTAAACCTGTAAATGTCAATGGTGTTAAAGAACTAATTAAATTCTCAATATCAAACGAAACACAAAAACCAATTGTACATTTTTCATCATTCACAGTATTCTTTAATCATCCATTAAATAGTGAAGAGTTTGATGAAAATAAAATATTACCAAGATTTGAAAGTACATCAATAGGATATATACAATCAAAAGTAATCACAGAACGTCTGTTGACATATGCAGAAAAATCAAGAGGTATTCCATCATTAACAATTCGTTTACCAGATATCTGGTCTAATCCTGAAACCGGTATAGGTCATCCAAACGATGTTCTCCACCTATCGATACAAGCTTCTAGTGTTATTGGTTATTATCCAAACATCTATAAGAACTTGTTTACAACACCTATTACAGTTTTATCTAAAAACATAATAAATATAATATTTAATGAGAAGAGTTGGGTAAATTCAAATTCAAACTCAAATTCAATTTATTCCTTAAATGGAGATTCAATTGAAATTAAAACAATATATAAAGTATTGGAGAAATATTATAATTGTGAAGAAATAGAATTTGAAAAATGGCAAGAGATAGTTTCACAATCAAATCATAAATCATGTATCAAATATAATATACATCACAATCAAAATAAAAAAACTTTTGCTTCAGATATTTTCGTTGAAAAAGGTTTCAAAATGTCAAATAAAACCAAACAATTATTAAAAACAATTAGTTCTTATGATGAAAAAGAATGGGAAATTAATGATCAAACAATTATAAATAATATAAATCATAATATTTCAAAATAAATAAAATATATAATTATTAAAAATAAAATGTTTATTAAATAGGTACCACTGATAATAAAAATTGGTGTAAAAATAAAAAATTCAATTCAAATTATTTTACAATATCTGATTTGATTTATTATTATTAAACATTCGAATTGATAACATTTCTAAAGACCACCTTTTCTAAAACTTGTTTTTGTATTTGAATTTAGTAAAACACTATCATAATAGCCTCAAGATCTTTTGTCATTATATTTGAACTTATTTTAGTTTTATAAAATAATTTTTCATAAAATAATTTTTAAAGTTTGAAAATTAAAAAAAATAGAGATAAATTTTTTAAAATTCTTACTTCTATCCGCTATTAAAAAAATAATATAAAATTTGAAAAAAGAAAAAAAAAGCTAAATTAACCCACATTAACATGTATTGTGTTTAAAACTGTTTTTTATTGATTTTAACATTTTTTAAAAAAATTATAAAAAAAAAAAAAAAAAAACCTTTTTTCTAAAAATAACCTAAATTAAAAAAACAAATTTATTATTAAAACAAAATAAAGTTTATTTTACAAATCTACTACTGATAGGAATTTTTTATCTTTTTTTTTTTTTAATTTATATATGTTAGTTAATTAAAATTATCGTTATCTTTAGTTATTACCCAATTATCTCTTTTTTTAAAAAAAATTATTCATTTTATAAAATTTACAAATATATGTAAAATAACAGCATAAACACACACACAATAATTTATTTTTTTTTTTCCCTTCTTTTATTTTTTTTTATTCGTTTTATTTATTTTTTTTAAATTATGCATTACCTTAATAGATTGGGATAATATTAACAAATGTTCTAAACAGTTTATTTTTATCAAAAGATAAAAATGAAAGTAGTTTTTATTTAATTTTAATTCCAATAAAATAAAATAGGAAGAAAGGTTTATTTAATTAAATAAAATAATTTAAATTTTTAAAAAAAATGCATAAATATTTTTAATTTTTTTTTTTTAATTTACTAACTAGATTTATTTTAAATTTATTTTTAATAATAATGGAAAAAATAGATAAAAATAAAAATAATAAAAGAAATAATGGGGATGTTGCAGTTATTGGTATAGGTTTTAGAGTTCCAAGTGGAGATTTAGCAAAATCAATTTCAAATACAAATGAATTATGGAATGGGTTATCCAGTGGATTCAATGGTATCGTAGAAACATCTGAAAGATGGTCTGATAACTATGCTGCTACAGGTGATATCATTTGTAAATATGCTGGTCTTATTCCTCTTGATGAATGGAAATCTTTTGACCCTATTTTCTTTGGTATCCATCCAAGTGATGAAAATGTCAGTTCTATCGATCCTCAACAAAGAATGCTATTAAAGTGTACATGGGAAGCATTAGAAGATAGTGGAATAGATCCAATAACATTAAGAGGTTCAAACACAAGTACTTTTATGGGTTGTTCTACCATAGATTATTGTACTATAAACAAATCTCCTTTTGAAACTCAAAGTAATATTTTCGGATCCACATCTAATTCGGTTGCCAATAGAATATCCTATTGTTTTGATTTTCGTGGTGAATCACTTACTATTGATACTGCATGTAGCTCATCATTAAATGCTATTAACCTTGGTTACAAGTCAATTAAAGAGGGGATTTCTGATTTATCTATCGTAGGTGGTGTTAATTTCATTATTGGTAAGTATAAAAATATTTTTTAACTCTTTTTTAAAAAGAAATTCTAACATTTTTTAATTTTATTTTCAAAGATCCTCATATCTCAAAATCATTTACCCAGTTAGGTTTGTTAAGTCCAACTGGAAGGTGCCACTCGTTCTCATCAGATGCGGATGGTTATGTGCGTTCAGAAAGTGTTGGAGTTGTAGTATTGAAAAGTTTAAAAAAAGCAATCAAAGATGGTAATAACATTTATTGTGTCATCAAAGGCTCAAGTTCAAATGTAGATGGTAACTATGATAAATCAAACTTTTATTCACCATCAAAATCATCACAATATGAAAATATTAAATCAGCAATCGAATCTTCCAATGGTCAAATCAATGCATCAGATGTTGATTATGTTGAATGTCATGGAACTGGTACACCAACTGGAGATCCAATAGAACTAGAAGGCATTTCGAAAGTATTCAAAGATACAAACAAACAAGTTTTAATTGGTTCTATCAAATCAAATATCGGCCATGGTGAAGCATCATCAGGTGTAATGGCATTAATCAAATGTTGTGTCATGTTTAAAAACCAATCGTTTGTCCAAAATATCAACTTTAAATCACCAAATCCTGATATCAAATTTGAAGAATGGCGTCTAAAAGTTGTAACTGAAACAACACCATTCAATAACAATAAAAATACTGTTATGGCTATAAATAACTTTGGTATTACTGGTATTTATAATTTTTATTTATACTTAATATAAACGTATTTAAAATACTAATTTTTTTAATATAGGTTCCAATTGCTGTATTATTTTATCAGAAAACAGTATTAAAAAAAGTCAAAACTCAAAAATAATAAATAAAAAGTATTTAATACCATTTTCATCCAATTCATCAACTTCCCTTGATAGATACAAACAAGTTATTATGGATCAATCAGACACATTTGATTTTAATCAATTTGCAAACAATCAAATCAAATATAAATCAACATCACTTGTTCAAAGATCAGTTATTATTGCAAGTGATTGGAATGAATTTATTGATAAACAAAACAATATTAACTCATCAAATGCAAACACACTTTCAAATATTACAATTGAAAATAAGGTTCCATTTACAGTTTTTGTATTTTGTGGCCAAGGATCGCAATATAATCGAATGGGATTAGAACTATACCAAAATGAAACAATATTCAAACAATGGGTAGATAAATTCGATAATGAACTTTTCAAATACTATGGGTACTCTGTTTTAGAAAAGCTTAGATCAATCGATGATAATGATATGATATCAATACATACCCATACTATTGCACAACCATCAAATATTATGATTCAAGTATCATTATTCGAGCTATATAAACACTGGGGTATCAAATCAGATTTAATCGTTGGTCATTCTCTTGGTGAAATATCAGCATCATATTGCTCTGGTATGATTGACTTTGAAACATTATGTTATTTAGTATACCACAGATCTATTGCTCAAAATAAAACAACTGGTACTGGTAGAATGTTATCTGTAAATATAAGTGCTGAAGAATATATTTCAAATTATTCATCAAAATACCCAACATTAAACATTGCTTGTTACAACTCACCATCATCAATTGTATTATCAGGTAAAGAACATTTATTAGATGAAATTGTTACTGATTTAAAATCAAAAGATATATTTTGTGCAATGCTTGGAACATTATCATCTCTCCATACTTCCAGCCAATTAGTTATTAAAGATGAAATATGTTCAATGAATATTAAATCAAATCAATCAACAACACCTGTATTTTCAACGGTCACTACCAACTTATTTAATCACGAAACAACACCATTCAATTCAGAATATGTATTTGAAAATGTTTTACAACCAGTAAGATTCACTCAAACCATTTCAAACATATACAAATACATTGAAGAAAACAACTATGGTAACGAAGTAACATTTATCGAAATTGCACCACATCCAACACTATCATTCTATTTAAATCAAATGAAATCAAAACAATCAACATATTTCAATAATGGAGATAAAATAACTATTCATTCACCACTTCACAAAAAGAAAAATGACTATGATGAATTTTTAAAAACAATTTCAACACTTTATGTAAACCACTCATTTAATATTAATTTTAAATCACAAATAGATAACAACGATAGTAGTATCAATAACAGCATTTCAGTCAATTGTTTACCACCATACCAATGGGATGATAAAATGTATTTCAAAAATAATTCTACATATGAAAAGATTAAAAAAGAAGGACCTCCAATTCAAAATCTTGGCAATACAAATGAATCACCATTTAAATCGTATCAAACATTTATTAATACTAAAAAACAACCATTCCAATGGTTAAAAGGACATCAAGTAAAAGGCAAATACTACTTCCCAGGATGTGGATATGTTATAAATTTATTTAATATTTATCCAAATCAAGATATTACAATTAATAATATCGAATTTAAAACACCATTAGTCTTACAAGATGGAGTCAATCAATGTTTACAAACAACAATTATCACACTATCAAAGAATGAATACAATGTCAAATCTCATTTCAAAGATACAACTACAAATCAATGGGTATTATGCTCCACTGGTAACTTTAGTCTATTCAAAAATGATAATGAAATTAACAAAATTAATATTGATAATTTAAAAACCAAATGTAATTTCACCAAGCTATCTAAATCTGATCTTTATGAGTCAATTAAAATCAAAACTGGGTTGTCTTATAAAGGCCTATTCCAAGGAGTTAAAGAATGCTATATTGGTGATAACTGTTCATTTTCTATTGTGTCACTAAATGAAATTCAAAATCAAAATGAATTTAATCATTTGATTGAAAATGATTCAATGAAATCATTCTTTAATGCTGCGATATTAGATTCATGTTTTCATGGTATGCTAGGTTTTGCTAAACATCAATGTCAAATTGTATTAGATAGAATCGAAGGATTAAAATACTATTCAAAATATATACCACAAATGAATCAACAATCTGAATTATATGTATATTCTGAAATGAAATCAAGAATTGACTCATATTCATACTCTGGATCAATTAAAATAATGCTAAGTGATGGTACATTATTAGTTGAAGTTTCATTGATTGTTTGTACATCACTTACACCAATCATCGACAACACACTGATTATTCCACCACCATCAAATGAAATCTACACTCCATATCAACAATCAAAAGACTCTGTAATTAACAAACCAGAATCATTCAAACATTTATACCAAATTGATGAACTAAGTGCTAAAGAACAAGACTATAAAGTTATATCAAATGAATTTATATTCACACTCTTTTATACACATATCAATCAAAGATGTCCAGATATCAACAATGAAACATTATCAACAATTGATTACAACCAATTTAAACAACTTTATTACAGAGAATCAATAAATGAAAACTTTTTTATTTTTATTTTCGAAAATTTAAAAAAATATAACGAATTAGAAAATAAAAAACAAATGAGCCCACACAATAAAAACGAAGAACTATTTGAAAGAGCAGCCAAAATAATGGCAAAACAAATATTCCCATTAGAAAATGATGACCCATACATTGATACTGCTGAATCACTTTTTGATGGTGGGTATTTAGAAGACTTTTATCAAACATCCAAAGTTGTTCAACCATTAAACAATCTATTGTGTGAAATAATTATTGAAACTATCAAACCAATTGTTAACGAACCAATTGTATTTAGAATATTAGAATTCGGAGGAGGTGTAGGCTCATTATCAATTCTGGTACTCGAAAAGATTAATAAACTATTAATCGACAATCCGTCATCAAACATTGACATTGAGTTTACATGGAGTGATATTTCTGCATCATTTTTTACTGATATCAAAGAAAAGTTTTCAAATATTAAAGGAATCAATATTATTTATCGTGTTCTAGATTTAGAAAAAGAATTCATTGATCAAGAATTAAAACCATCATATTATGATATGATTATAATGTCAAATGTATTACATGTTGTAAAACAACTTAAATTCAGTTTAAATGAAATTCATAACATTTTAACACCAAACGGTCAATTAATTTATATTGAATCTCCATATAAATCAATAATATTTGACTCTATATTCGGTATATTTTCCCAATGGTGGCCATCACCAGAGGATATAGAAATTAGAAAAGATAGATGTTGTATGAAACAATCAAGTTGGTACAAATTATTAGATGAATGTAATTATAAAGATACAATAATGTCAGAGAATGATGAGTTAATGTTTTTAATTCAAACAAGAAAACCATCAATAAACGAAACAGTTTTATCAAATACAGAATCAATGGAACAATTGAAATCATTCAATAACATCATATTATTTGGAAAAAGTGATAATTACAAAATCAACCAATTATTTAAATCAAATAATCAATTAAATTCCACCAAAATAAATCAAATGAACAGTTTCAAAGAGTTTAAATATTGGCTTAAACAATCAATCGATTCAATTAAACAATGTAAAACATTAATAATGTTTATGAAAACAATTGATACATTAGATGTAACCAACTTTAAAGAGATAACATTCGAATACATTCAAATTAATCAAAGTATACTCCAACATGAACTTTCAGATTACTTTACACATGTTCTAATATTATTAAACTCAACATCTGATAACTATTTATCATCATCAATCGTTGGTGCTGCAAGATATTTTGTAGAATTTCCACAATTAAATCTATTTAGTTTAGACTTTGATAATATTTCACTTCAAAATGATAACATACTATCACTTATCGATATATTAATAAATCCAACATCAAATATTCAAAGAGAATTTACAATTACAAATAACACGGTGTATTATGAAAGATATAAAAAACAAAGCAAATTTAAACAAACATTTAAATCTGAATCATTTGAAACAAACAAAGACAACTTAATGGTTCAACTTGATCCAAATTTAGAATATGTATTAAAAACTAAAAAACAACAATTAAAACCAAATGAAATCGAAATCGAAGTTAAAGGTACTGGTATCAATTATAAAGACTATTTAATTTATATTGGTCAAATATCAAATAATATCGATATCAAATATGGTAAAGAAGAAGAAGCTGAAAATGGGGCAAACCAAATTCCTAATATTGGTAATGACTTTAGTGGTATTATAACTCGTTGTGGAAGTGATGTAAAGAAATTAAAAGTTGGTAATGAAGTATTTGGTATAGCTTCAAAAACTAGTGGATCACATGTAGTTATGGATTATAGATATGTAAATTACAAACCAAATAATATGAACCATGTACAAGCAGCATCTATCCCATCGATTTATGCTACTTCATTACACAGTATATTCTATACTGGTAATTTACAATCAGACCAAACAATTTTAATTCACTCAGCAGCAGGTGGCATAGGTCTTTCATCATTAGAGCTATTAAAGTATAAACAACACAAAGGTTATATATTTTTAACAGTCGGTTCAAAAGATAAAGAACAATACTTAATAGATAAATATGGCTCATTTATTACTGGTATTTATTCATCAAGAAATAAAAACTATGTTGAACAAATTAAAAATAAATTATTAGAACTAGAATGTGACAAAGATCATCAAGGTGTAGATTTAATATTAAATACATTATCATCAGAATATATGGATTCAAATTTCCAATGTTTAAATACTTGTGGTAGAATTGTAGATCTTTCAATTACACATTTAACACCAAATGATTATATGACAAACAATCACTTTAAATACAACTATGGATATCATAATGTAGAGCTTGTAGAGTTTTCAGGATCATTATTTAAATATTATTTAAAAAAAATAGTTAAAATGTTCAATTCAAACAAATTAGAACTAATTCCAATCATTGAATATTCAAATAGTCAATTCAAAAATGCACTCGAATATATCAATCAAAGACAACATATTGGTAAAATCGTAGTAAACCATGATTCTGATATGTTATCTAAGGTACTCAATGAACAACAACAAAATAATTCAGTTATAATGAAGAATAGTTATGATATATCAAGATTAGATATTGGTAAAAACATATTAGTAACAGGTCAAACAGGTATTATATTAGAAATAATGAAATGGCTTGTTAAATATTCAAACAAATCAATCGATAATATTATAATCCTATCAAGATCACCATTAAAATGGGAATTAGAACTATTAATCAACCAAACTAAACATCAAAAAGATAATACAATTAAATTCCACTTTAATCAAATCGATATTGAAGATAGCAAAGAAATTCAAATATTACTAAACCAACTAGAGTCCAATTCAAACATTACAAACATCGATACAATAATTCATTTTGCATTTGTAAATGATATTGGTGGTGTTCAAGATGTCGATATAAATCGTGTAAATATCGCACATGGTGCAAAAACAATTGGTGCAATCAATTTACATAATGAATCAATTCAACGTTCATGGAAATTAAAACAATTTATAATGGCATCATCAGTTGTATCAATGATTGGTTCGGATCAACAATGTTGTTATGTTAGCGCTTGTAGTGTCGTTGACTCATTATCAAAATTCAGAAAATCTATTGGATTACCATCACTATCAGTTAATTTAGGTGCAATATCATCAACTGGTTTCGTTTCAAGAAATGATGCAATCGAAACAATGTTCCATAGTTCATTTTTTAAACTATTTTCACCACAATTAATTTTAAGCTCATTAGACTTATTCATTCAAAACAGTAGCAAATATTCAAACTATTGTTTATCTGATTTCGATTTTGAAAAGTTACAATCAGATAAGTCAAACTATCATCTTTCAAAACTTGATTATCAAACAAATATGATTAGAAAAACAAACAAATCAATCAATTCATTAAGTGGTGATAGTGATGAAAGCATGAAACAATCAATTATAAACAAGATTTCAGAACTATTATCAATAGAAGAATCAAAAATAAATCTAGATCTCCAACTGACACAATATGGAACTGATAGTTTAATGCAAGTTCAATTAAAAAACTGGATAGATAATCAGTTTGGACATAATTTAATTACCATTCAACAACTACAAAAGAATAAAATTTCACAATCAATAGATATTATTACCAAAACATTCAAAAACAATAACACAAAGAAAGAATCAATAGTAGACAAAGAAAATAAAAAATCAATTGAAGAATTTATTCAAGATGAAATTAAATTAGAAGATTCGATAGTATCAAAACCATTTTCAATTGAATCTATATTAAATAATAATAATAAATCAATATTATTAACAGGTTCAAATGGATATCTTGGTGGATATTTATTAAATCATTTAGTTCAAATGCAAAGCTGTTCAAAAGTATATTGTTTAATAAGAAATAAATCAAATTCACCAAACCCAGTAAATGAAACTATAGATAATCTTAAACACCATCAACTATATGACAGTCTAACTCAACAACAACAATCAAAGATTATTGCAATCACAGGTGATATTTCAAAATATAGACTTGGCCTTCCAAATGAAACATATTCAATACTTTCAAATGAAGTAGATATCATAATAAACTCAGCAGCTGATCTAAATTTACAATCAAACTATCAAGAAAGTAAACCTGTAAATGTCAATGGTGTTAAAGAACTAATTAAATTCTCAGTATCAAACGAAACACAAAAACCAATTGTACATTTTTCATCATTCTCAGTATTCTTTAATCATTCATTAAATGGTGAAGAGTTTGATGAAGATAAAATATTACCAAGATTTGAAAGTACATCAATAGGATATATACAATCAAAAGTAATCACAGAAAATCTTTTAACATATGCCGAAAAATCAAGAGGTATTCCATCATTAACAATTCGTTTACCAGATATCTGGTCTAATCCTGAAACTGGTAAAGGTCATCCAAACGACCTTCTCCACCTATCAATTCAAGCCTCAAGTGTTATTGGGTATTATCCAAATATATATAAAGACTTATTTACTGCACCTATTACAGTATTATCAAGAAATATAATAAATATAATATTTAGCGAGAAAAGTTGGGTAAATTCAAATTCAAACTCAAATTTAATTTTTTCTCTAAATGGTGATTCGATTGGAATTAAAACAATTTATAATGTATTAGAGAAATATTATAATTGTGAAGAAATAGAATTTGAAAAATGGCAAGAGATAGTTTCACAATCAAATCATAAATCATGTACCAAATATAATACACATAAAATTCAAAATAAAAAAACTTTTGTTTCGGATATTTTCGTTGAAAAAGGTTTCAAAATGTCAAACAAAACCAAACAATTATTAAAATCAATTGGTTCATATGATGAAAAAGAATGGGAAATTAATAATGATATGATAATAAATAACATAAATTATAATAAATAATAATAAAAAAATAATAAAAAATAAATAAGTTTTAAATAAAGAAATTTGTGGATATTATTAATTTTTATTTTTGTGTGTTAAAAAATAAAAAAATAAAATAATAAATATTTCCAAACCAGAAAAAAATAAAATAAAATCATTATTAATATAAAGATTAATAAAATTTGAAATAAAATCAATAAAAATAATCTAATATTAGCTTTTAATCTTGATTACCACGATGAATTATTTTTGAAAATTTATAAACTTTTTATTGGTTTTTGTTAAAAATACGTTTTTTTTTTTTTTAATAAATTTTTGTGTGGAAAATTAATAAAAATTTAATTTTGATAGGCAAAATTGATTTTTTTTATTTTATTTTTTTTTAATTAAAAATTTTTAATATAAATTAAAAATATTTACTTTTTTTTTAATATATAATATCTTTTTTTTAAAATAACAATTTTTTAAATTATTATAAAAAACATAATTTCAAATAATAATCATATTGATAAAAAAATAATTATAAAAACAATAAATTAATAATTTTATAAAATAATTAAAAACATAAAAAAAAAAAAAATGCAATCAGTATACACACAGTATCCAAAGGTTTATTCAAACATTACAGATTTTAGTAACTATGACTATTGTGATGAAAGCAGTAGTGGATCATCAGATGATAATAGTGACTATGAAAAAGAAATGGAATACTCTTTAGAACAACAAGATAAATTAGAAAAAAAAATAAATGATAAATCCTCTTCAAAGCCTACATTAAACAAATCTCTATTGCAACCAATAATAAAAACCAATTCAAAATCAAACTTAACCAATTTGAGATATAATACAAGCAATGGGAATTTATTAAATAATATTAAACCAATTTTTATAGATGTTGACGAAGAACAACAAGAAAAAGAAAAAGAAAAAGAAAAAGAAAAAGAAAAAGAAAAAGAAAAAGAAAAAGAAAAAGAAAAAGAAAAAGAAAAAGAAAAGAAATCACCAAAATTAAACATTTTTGAAAAAGAAGAAATTTTAAAAAATAATATAATAGAAAAAGTAGAAAGTCCAGAATCAGTTTTCGATAAACTTAAATTAGACACATCCCTGGCTGGTAAACTATATGAAATAATAGTGTGCTATGAAGATAGTATAGATGGAATAATGGAGACTCCCTTTAGATCATTCCAAGATTATAAAGTACCATTCCATAGAATTCAAATGTTTAAATATAAAAATCAAATAATTTGGAATAAAAAAGATAAACTTTATAACATTAATATAATTTATTTATAAAGAAAATAATAAAAACAAAATAATAATATAATCATAAAATGTATATAAAAACTTAAATAATAGCGCCTGTAAATTTTAAATATTGTAAATAACAAAATAATAAATAAATAAATAAAAAAATAATGATTAATTTCATTTATTTAAAATATCTTTTTGTGTATTTTTATAATTTAAATGTTAATAGGGAATGTATGTGGAAAATAAAAATTAAAATATATTTGAATTTTAGAATAAAAAAGTTTAGATATGAAAAACACAAAAAATATAAATATATTCAAAATTTACAATTTTATTTATTTTAGAAAATTATTATATATTGAAGTAAATCTTTTTAATAATCTTTTTTTTTTTGTTTTTGGTTTTGTTTTTTAATTTAATAAATGTGTTGAGTTGTTTAATTAAATTATTTTTTTTCAGATTTTTCTTGTTCTTTTTGAGCTTCTTTTTCTGCTTCAACCATTGCAACGAGTCTATCAATTTCTTTTTCGTCTAATAAAACGATTGGTTGGTTTCTTCTGATGACTGCGACTTCAATATTTTTATTTCCACTTTCAACAATTTCTAAAAGTGCTCTAACTGCTAATTTAATTGATTCTTCATCACTAGTATCTGTATAATTCTTTTCTAAAAATTCACTAACAGTTTTTGAACTACGTCCAATAGCTGCAGCTTTCCATGAACTATATGAACCTGATGGATCAGTTTGATAAAGATTTGGGGTACCATCTGAATCAAAACCAACAATTAAAGTTGAAATACCAAATGGTCTAACACCACCACTTTGAGTATAACGCTAATTAAAATAAAAAAAAAATAAAAAAATTATTAATATTATTTTTGTTTTTGTTTATAATTATAGTAAATACATACTTGTTGAATACCAGCAATATATTTTGAAATATATTCAACTGATGGTGAATCTTCAACAGTTAATCTATATGATTGACATTCCATTAATGCTTTATTAATTAAAACTCTTGAATCTGCAGTTAAACCAGCAAAGGTAAGACAAATATGATCATCAATTTTAACAATTTTTCTAATGGATCTGGCATCTTGTAATTTAGCGGTAGCTTTTTTTTCAACACCTAAAATAATAACATCTTTACCACGTACACCAACTGCTACAGTACCTTTTCTAACAGCTTCCATAGCATATTCTACTTGAAATAAATGACCATCTGGAGAAAAAACTGTAATGGCTCTATCGTATCTTGAACTTGACATTTTATTAAATTAAAAAATAAATTATATATAAATAATATAAATACACAAAAAAAAAAATTTGATGAAAAAATAATTTAATTAAAAAAAAAAATAAAGAAAAAATTGAAAAAAATTTTTTTTTTTACAAAATTAAAAAAAAATTAAAAAAAAAATTAAAAAAATTAAAATTTTAAAGTTCACCAAAAAAAAAAAAAAAAATTAAAAAAAAAATTAAAAAAAAAAAAGAAAAAAAAAAAAAAAGGGGGATTGATTTTTTATTTAAATAGTGAAAATATATTTAGTATTTATTTAGAATAATTTAAATAAAATAAAAATAATTAAAAATAGTGATACAGATGAGGGTAATAATTTTACAGAGTCTGACCTGGATGAATTGAAAAAGTTCTGGGTTTTCTTTGGAGTTGAAGATGGAGAGGGTGATGGAGATCGAGATGGAGAGGATGATGGAGAGGGAGATCGAGATGGAGCTGATGATGGTGATGGTGATGGTGATGGTGTTTCTAAAGTATATCCAACCAATTTTTTATCAGAACTAACATTATAGATTGCTTTGGAACTATTGTTTGTTTTAATAAAATGAATTAAACCATTATATCCAATATCTATAATAGTATTATCAAATACTATTATTTCAGCTTGATAGGGACTAAAGTAATAAGATTCAATATCTTTTAAAAACTCTAAACATCCCAATCCTTTATATTCTGCTTTTTTTTTTCTGTATCTTCTAAATTAAAGAATTCAATATCATATTCTTCTGGTTCTTCTGTTAAAGATTCTTTTGAACATTTACCACCACCTTCTGCATTGACTAATAAATTATTTAAAACAATAAAAGTTATTAATAAAATTAAAAATAAATAATTTATATTTTTTTTGATCATATTTTATTATTATATTATTATTATAATATTTATTATTTTATATTATATACAGTATAAATGTGATTACTAAATTATAATGAATAAAAAAAAAAATAAAAAATTTTTTTATCCCACAAAAACAGATACATACACTATTTTAAGAACCACAAAAAAAAAAGGTTTTTTTTTTATTTATTTTTATTTTATTTGTTTAATTATAATAAAAATATTGTTATTATAATTTATTATTTATTTTGGGAATAAAAAAAAAGAAAGAATTAATTTATTTAAATGCAAAAAATGTAAACCCTCCAAAATTTAAAAAAAAAATTTAAAAAAAAAATTTAAAAAAAAAAAAAAAAATATTTTTATTATTATTATTTTAAATTTTTTAATAAGTATTCATTGTGTATTTATTATATTTATTATAATAACAATGTTGGGAGTTAAAAGAAATCTTTATAGCGAAGAAGAAGAAATTAACAATGATAAAGATAATAATAATGATAATATAAAAAAAAAATTTAAAAAAGATAATAATAATAATAATGCGATAATAATAGAGAAAAAACCAAAATCAAATATCAAATATATAAATATCACATCATTTTCAGGCCATAGAGTTTCAAAAAAACTAAATTTAAATAATGTCAATAAAAAAATAACAAATGAATCAAATAGTGGTATTAACGATTCAATTAAAAAGTCGTATGGCGATTTATTGGGAAAGCCATTCGATGAAATTTTAAAAGAGTTGGAGGATTTTGTAAGTTTATAGTTTTTATGTATATGTAGAAATGATATTTGTTATAATTAAAGTTGGGAATACTAACTTTTATTTTTAATAAATTTTAGGAAGCAATTAAATATAAAGCTAGACTTTTACAAGAAAGTGAAAAGAAGAGTGAAATTAACAATAGCAATAATGTTAATCAAGTTAAAGACAATCAATTATGGGTAGATAAATATTCACCATCATCATTTCATGATTTATTAAGTGATGACTCTATGAACATTGAAATTTTAAAGTGGTTAAAGTTATGGGATTGTGTTGTATTTGGTAAAGATATTCCAAAAGATTTAGTAATGCCATCATCAGTAGCAACATCTCAATTATCCTCTAATTTGGGAATCAGCACAAATAGCGCAAACAGATATCACAGTCAACTTAATAATCAATTAAATAATCAGTTTAAATCAAAATCGACTATTGGCACTCAATCAAGTACCCAGCCACAATCCAATAGTCATCATCACCAACAGTATTTCTTACAAGAAGATGGTTCACCAATTGTTAAAGTAATTTTATTAACTGGGGGTCCTGGATTAGGTAAAACTACATTGGCTCATGTTTTGGCAAAAGCTGCTGGTTATAACACTGTAGAAATTAATGCTAGTGAAGATAGATCTGGTGAAGCTTTTGAAAGCAAATTATTATCTACCATTGAAAACAACAGTTCTGTATTTTCAAATAAACACAATTGCTTAATCATCGATGAAATCGATGGTATCTCTGGTCGTGATAATGGTCCAATCGAATTGATTTGTAAATTAATAGACAATAGTTTAAAGGCAGGTGCATCAAAGAAAACAAATAATACCACAAAAAAAAATACAAATAGCAACAACAATAACAATGGCGATGAGGAGAGTGAAAGTGATAATGATGACGAAGATGAATTTTACAGTAATGATAATGAAGGTACAGCAGCCAATAAAAAGAAGACCTCAACCAAATCAAAAAAAAAGAAACTCACCAGACTATTAAGACCTATTATTTGTATTTGCAACGATCAATATGTACCATCATTAAGAAAACTTAGACAAAAAGCCACCGTTTTTAATTTTTCAGCACCAAAAAAACAGCAACTCTTGAGCAGATTAAAAGAAATTTGTTTACACGAAAACTTGACAGCAAATGACTCAACATTAGGTTCACTTATCGATATGACTGGCTCAGATATTCGTGCATGTATAAACTCTTTACAATTTATCAAATCCAAAACCAGTGTATTAAACTCTGACCTATTAAAAAACAAATCAAACATTGTAATTGGCCAAAAAGATATCGAAAAAGGTTTATTCGAAATTTGGAACCTCCTCTTCAAGAATCCATCTACAAATAAAAGCTCCTCAATGTATTCTGCCTCTCAAACTTTGTTAAATAATAAGAATATTGGCGGTAGTCAAGAGTATCAGCAATTAAATCTGATTGTCGAATCATGTAATCAAGTTGATAAATTGATGGATGGTGTTCATGAAAATTTTTTAACCAATATTACTGCAGACTATAGCTTGGATAAGACTGTCGATTGTCTAGATTGGATGGTTTTTTCAGATGTCCTCCAAAATCATCACATAGGTCACGATGAAAAATATAAATCCATTGTACCATTAGCCATTCACCATCGTTGCACAACCTATACACCTAAAGTTGTAATGCCACATTCTGAATACGACAACTATATCAAAAAGAAGAGTACATCAACCATCAAAGACTCCTTCTTTAGCGATGCACCCGCTCAAGTACATTCAAGTATAAAAAAGAGTTATTTCACTGTAGATTTTGTTTATCCATTTATAGATATTTTATCATTACCAATTCGTGTTTCAAATACTCAACTATACAGCATTAAAGAAAAGAATAATTTGAATAGTTTGGTCGAAATAATGAAATATTATCACATTACTTATAAATTAGAGAAATCAACTGCCAACCAATACCAATCGAAAGATAACAAAGATAAAATGCAATATAAATTAGAGCCACCCATCGACCAACTATTAACATTCCAAAATCAACCACAAAATAAATATGACCAACAAAAATCATTTGACAAATCATCGATTCCACCTATTAGACATATTAGACTATCAAATGATCAAAAACAAATTATTACCATAGCATTACAACAATATAAACCAATTAAAAAAATACAAACTGTAGATACTCATAAAGAAAAGGAAAAGGAAAAAGAAAAGGAAAAGGAAAAAGAAAAAGAAAAAGCTTCATTCAAACAACCAGTTACCCCTGCCAAACCTTTGGCACCACAAGTTTTAAAAGATTTCTTTGGTAGAGTAATTCAAACCTCGCCTGAACAAAAAAGAGCCACTAGCGAAAATAAAGGACCACATATTAAATATAAATTTCAAGAAGGTTTTACCAATGCAATTAAAAAGCCTGTTTCTGTAAAAGATTTCTTATAATAAAAAAAAAACTATTATTATTCAGATAAAAAAATGTATATTGATAAATTTTCCAAAAATAATATATCTTTTATTTTTTAAAAAATTTTTTATTTTTTTATTTTTTTTTTTTTGAATTTTTTTTTATTTTTTTTTTAAATTTTTTTCTTTTTGGATGAAAATCATTTTTTTTTTTTTCATTTTATTTTTAAATTCCTTATTTTTTTAATCACAATTAATTGTATATCAAAATTAATAGAATAGAAAATGAGCATTGGTATACCAGTCAAGATTTTACACGAAGCTGATGGACATATTGTTACAGTCGAATTAAAAAATGGCGAACTTTATAGAGGAACTTTAATTGAAAGTGAAGATAATATGAATTGCAGAATGAAGAATATTACAGTCACAGCAAAAGATGGAAGAAACTCTCAAATGGAATATTGTTATGTTAGAGGTAGTAAAGTTCGTTTTATTATCCTCCCAGATATCTTAAAAAATGCACCAATGTTCAAGAGAATTGACGGTAGAGTTGTACTCAAAGGTAAAGCTTTAGGTATAAGTAAAGGCGCTGCATTTGGTGGTGGTGGCGGTGGCGGCGGCGGTGGTGGTAGAGGTGGCAGAGGTGGCGGTAGAGGCGGTGGTGGTGGTGGTAGAGGTGGCAGTAGAGGCGGCCACATGAACTCTTTCCAACAAAGAAGAGGTCCACAATAATCTATATATCAATCTTCAAATAAATATTAAATAACAAATAACAAATATCAAATATCAAATAGGTAATCATTATCATTATCTTGGTCATCTTTTTTATTTATATAAAATTTAAAAATTAATTTTTTTCGATAATAACACTCCCCACTCATTATTAAAACATAATTACAACAACCCCAATTCAATCATAATTCCCAATCCACTCATCCTCCTCTAAATGTATACTATACTTTATAATCCAAAAAACAAAAACAAAAGAAATTAAAAAAGAAATATACAGCTACCCCCAAAAAAAAACTATAGGATACATACGCATTTTAAAAAAAAAAACTATTGTAAATAAAAAAAATTAAAAAAAAAAAAATTAAAAAGAAATAATTACTATGTTGTTGTATTGTTTTATTTATTTAAGTACTCTTTTATTTTATTTTATTTTTGTTTAATTATTTAGGTGAGAGAGGTTTTTTATTATTACTATTATAATTACAAGTAGTCAACTTCTATTGTGTGCACTAATAATAATCTAATTTAGTAATTGTATTACATGTTTATTACATTGTCTAGATATTTTTTAAATTTCCTAAAGAAATAAAAATACTATTGGGTGTAAATTAAAATTTCTTTTTTTTTTTAATAGATATCATCTTTACTTCGAATTTAATCTAATAATTGTGTTAGTTTCCTAAATTTAAAATAAAGTATTGGAGGTTTTAGTTCTGGTTAGTAAAAACCCTAATACCGCTATTTCTATTGCAACAATATTTTTTAAACCACATTTTAAATTTCCTCAAGATAAATAATGATTTTTTTTTTTTTTTATAGAAAAATTATAAACATTTCAATAATATTTAATTTTTAATAGTTGGAATTTAAAGATTGTATTATATATAAATACTAATTTAATAATCGATACCTACACTTCATTGTTACAATAAAAAAGTATAAAAAAATGGGGTTGTTCAAATATTATATATTGAGATTTTGGGGTGTAAGGTTAAATGTGTCGTTAATCTAAAAAAGAAAACATAAATGTTTATTTATCTGTTCCTCCTCACACAAAACAAAAAATTTATATTTATTTAATAGAATAAAAATAAATATTCAACCTTCTCTATATATTTATATAGAGTTAAAAATATAAAGGGAGTATTAATAAAATTTAAAAATGGTTTTTTTAAAAAAAAAAAATTTAGAGGAATTAAAAATATAAAATAAATATATTCATTATTATTAATTAGTAAAGATTAAAACTATGATGTGAGTACAAAAATTATGAGTATCTATTAAATTTTAAAATAATAAATAATATTTGTTGTTATATTTATATATACAAAAAAAAAAAAAAAAAAAAAAAGAAATAAAATGAAATTTATTTATTTTGGTTTTTTATATATAAATAAAAGCAGTAATAATAATAATTATTATTATAAAGTTTTATGGTTTTTAAAAAGAGAAGTATGTTTCATTTATTAAAAAAAGCAATTATTGTATACCCTTTATAACCTCTCATTTTGTAAAACCACAAACTCCCAATACTAATATATAAATATTTAAAGAACATACTATTTTGTTTTATGTAAATTATTTGTTGCAATGTTTTTTATTCTTTCTTTTTCAAAATTATCAGATCGAATTTGTTTAGTTATTATTTATTGTGTATGCTATGTTGTGGAGTTGGGGGGAAAAAATAAAAACATAAAAACATAAAATTTTTTTTATAAATGGATTTTTATTGTATCGTGTCTATGTTTTAGAGTGTGGGTATTTAAAAAAAAGATTATGTTATTGTGTGTGTGTGTTAATAAAATTAAATTGGATGGATGCAAAGTAGTTTAAAATATATAAACACACACATTATTTAAAATTATTAAAACAACGAGAAAATCTAAAATGATTTTATTTAAAAAAAAACTTAACAATATTTTTGAAACGGGGGTATTCACTTTTAAAAGGAATTTTAATTGCAATCCTATTTCAGGGGGGGTATCCTGGTGAAGGTATTGGGTAAGGTAGAAAAACTTCCCCTTTAAAAAGTAATTGTAACCATTATAAGTGGTTGGGGTAATTTATTTATTTTTTTAATTATTTTTTTTTTTTTTTATTAATTTTATTATTTTAAATAATTTTTTTTTTTTTTTTTAAAAAAAAAAAAAAAAAAAAAAAAAAAAAGTAAAATCATTGATATTCGTCATAGATTAAAAAATAAAATATATTGAAACAAACCATACAACCATCTTTACCCCCCACAAAAATACCAATTATTTTCAGGTGATGTTATATATATTATTTTTTAAAATTGAATAAAATAAAATAATAAAAAAGTAAATAGAAAATAATTTATTTATTGTAATTAATTTATTTATTATTTTTATTATTTTATTCTCTCTCTCTTTTCACTTTTCAAAGTAAATGTGTTTGTACATCAAAAAAACACCACCCTAAATAAACAAACAAACAACTAAACATCCAAATTTAATAAACCAAAATAAAAGATTAAATTTATAAAATACATACAATAAAATTTTATTTTATTTTTTCTTTTTTTTTTATTTTTTATTTTTTATTATTTTTTTAATAAAAAACTATATATCATTGACAAAACACCATCAACACACACACACTAATATCCTCACCCTTTTTAATTCATATTTCAATATTACACTATCACTCACATTATAAAGCTTTTTTATTATTTTTAAGAAAAAATATTGTTTTTAAAAAAATAAAATAATATAAAATAATTTACCATTCACTGTTGATATTATAAAAAGAAATAATAATATTTTTAAACATTAATAAAAACTTTTAAATATCAATAGCAACAACAGAAGCAGCAGCTATAGCTGTACTTTATTAAGTATAGTATAACAGATATTTTTAAAAATAAAAATAAAATATATATAAACAAAATATAATATTAATTTTAAATTTATTTGGAAATAAAAATGATATTAATTTTATATAAAACAAAAAATAATTATTTTTAAAATATTTCTCCACAAAAAACCCCACACTCCCTACTTTTTTCATCATTTAAAATAAATATATATATATTTATTATTTAAACACACAACACATTTTTATCATTTTAAAATTGAATGTATTAATTTATTTTCACACACCTTCTATTTAACACACCATC
>NW_003519494.1:0-66772 GCF_000190715.1 Dictyostelium purpureum | reverse complement strand
AAAAAAAAAATTTTATTTTTAAATTTAAAAAAAAAAAAAAATTTAATTTTTCTTTTCCAAATCTCTTTTTTTTATGTCTTTAATTTTTTAAAATTGGTTTTAAACCCCCAAAAAATTTTTGGTTGAAATACCCAATCCCCGTTTTAAAAACCAATCCAAATTAAAAATTTTTTTAAATCTGGTTTTAAATGAAAATAAATTTATTTGGTTTTTTTTTATTTAAAAAAGAAATTTATTTTTTTTTTTTTTTTAATTTATTTTGGGGTTGTTTTTTTTTTTTTTTTTTTTTTTTTTTGATTTTAATTAATAACAACTATAATTAACCACCATTTAAAGATTAATTAATAAAATTGGAAAAAAATTTTAAAAGTTGATATTTTGGTTATTGGTAATGTTGTTGTGGGGGGTGGGTGTTTTTTTCTTTTTTTTGTTTTTTTTTTTTTTTTTTGTGGGTTGCTATTTTTATTCATTGATGGTGGAGATTGAATTTTCATTATCTTTATTTTCATAATTTTCATTACTTGGTGGGATTGTTTCAATAATTTCATCATTTTCCATTTTTATGTCGTTATCGTTGTTATTTTTATTTTTTTCTGAATTGTTGTTTTCATTATTATTGTTGCTGTTATTATTTAAATTGCCGAGTTCTTCTTCAATAGCACCATTATTTAATTGTGATTTTAAGTTTAAAATTTCTTTTTCCAATTGTTCAATTTTTAATTTTCTTTCTCTATTTTTTGATTTAAGTGATTTGACTTTTTGATTTAAAGCTTCATCGCTGTTGTAGTTGGAGCTGTAGGTGGATGGCCATATGATTTCGTTGTCAGAGTTTTTGTTTTTGCCAAAGTACAAGCTGTAGAGGGTGAGGGTTCTTTGATACTTTTTCTCTTTATCTTGTGAGGTTTCATTGTGACCAGAATGATAGTGAATTTCGAGTTTGATCAAGTTTAATAATTCTTTGTGTTTGATTGTGTTTAAAATGATTTCTCTGTAGAGACTATCGATTATTGGTGAAGGAACCAAACGATTACCGAATCCATCGCAGCCATGGTCATTATCCATAACTTTTAATACAATGAATCTAACAAATTCTTCTTGAACTCTTAATGAAAAGTCGTTTGAAAAATCTAATTTTTTCATCATAAAATAAAAGCTGAAACTACCTAAAATTCTTTGTTCTAATTCTAGTGCTCTTTTGACAGAGTTTTTATCTACAACTATATTGTTACTATTATTATTGTTACTATTACCATTACATGTGTTATTGCTATTGTTATTATTATTATTGCTACTATTGTTATTGTTAAGATTATTAAGACTACAGCTTGCCAAAGTGCTCAAGTTATTACTACTAGCACTTAGGCTAAGGTTACTAAGTGTATTAATCCCGGTGGTAGAGACATTTAATGTGGAGCTAGCTGATGGCGAGGTTAAATTGTTACCACCAGATACATTTGAACTTGTTTGAGTAATACTGCTGGTTTTAAATAATTGGATGGTTGAAGGTTGTTGAATTGGTGAGGTGTTGGTGGAGGTTTGGGCTGATGTATTGGTTGGTGAGGTGCTGAACTTTTTCTTTGGTGGCAAATTATTATATTCAATGTTTTGATATTCACCATTGGAGTTGTTACCGTTATTGTTATAACCATTTGTGCTACCGCTACTGCTTGTGTTTTCATCATCAGATGCAATTTGTAGCTCGTATGGATCACTAACTTGTTCAATGGAACGTTTGTTTCCATTATAATTATTGCTATTGTTGTAATATGGCACACTACTATTACTATATTGGATATTGCTACTATTACTAATAATATTTGCACTATTTCCATTATATTGACCATTAATATTACTATTACTGCTGGTTAGTTTTGGTGAGATGGTTGGAGTTGTATTGCTGCTACTGTTGATACTAATGGAAATACCACCATTCATACCATTGTTACTGGTACCATTTAAAATATCCTTTAGTTTGTTTAAAAGATCATCTTTTTTATAAAAGTAAGACTTTAAATCGTAACCATGGGAGCTGATGATTTCTCTTATTTCGCTTGATGTGAGTAATAATAAGCTTTTATTATTTGCCTTCCATTCTTGGATATTAACATCAAATTCAAATTTGAATTTTTGTGGTACTCTAACTACTCCTGAATTATTACTATTATTCATTTTTTTTTTTTTTTTGTTATTACTGTTTTTTTTTTTTATATATATAATTTATGAAATTTTAAATTTAACACCAAAAAAATAGATTTATATTAATTTTTATTATGTTTTTAGAATAGGAAAAAAAAAAGTATAATAAGTATTAGTGGTGTCCGCCTGTGGAAGATGGGGTGTGTTTCAAGAAAAACAAATAATACGCAAAAATTTAAAATTTAAAATTAAAAAAATTTATTAAAATTTAAAAAAAAAATTTAAAAAAAATTTAAAAAAAAATAAAGATTTTTAATTTTTTTTTTTAAATTATTATAATTGATTTTTATTATTATAATAAATATTAAAAAAAATGAATTTAAATACATTTATGATCAATTAAGTTCTTTATAGAACCCCAAATTGTAAAATTAACTTTAAAGAAAGTAATTATATTAATAAAAATTAATTTAGAGCTATTATAATAAATCTCAATAACAAAATAAAAATATAGAAACAGATTGTAATATATAGAAATAAATAAATATAAATAGAACCGTATATAAATTGTTTTGCCATTCATATTTATTTTTTAAAATTAGACCAAACAAAACCTAAATTAATATATAAAAATCATATTTTAATGTTTTCATTTTAAATTGATTATATATCAGTTAAAAAATTCTAAAATTTAAAAAAAAAAAAAAATTTAAAAAAATTTAAAAAAATCTTTGTCTTTTATGACAAAAATAATTATAATATGTGTTAAAAATATTTTTTAAAGTCCCATTTTATTTATTTCTTTATTTGTTCCAATGTTGTTATTTTTATATTAAATTAGTCCTCACAATATGTTTTGTTTTTTATTTTTTAAATTTTCGAAAAAAAAAGATTTATCTATTAATATCATTCACCACACACTTTTTTTTTTATTTTCATTTTTATAATTGTTTTTTTTTTTTATTTTCATTTTTATAATTGTTTTTTTTTTTTTTTGAAAAATTTAAAAGCATTTTAAATAAAGCGCATGCCATAATTATTTTAAATATTTTTTAAAATTAAAAAAAGGAAAAAAATAAATCAAAAAGTAAAAACAGTTAAATTTGTTTATTAAAATTTAATTTAAATTTAAATAACATAATAAAAATTACACAAACACACTGACATGCACAAACACATTCAATTACATTTGTATTTACAAGAAAAAAGATATATTTACACTTTATAATTAACCAAAAAAAATCAAAGAAATTCTTTAAACGAAAATGTGTTGTTATTAAATCTTTGTAAAATTTATAGTTGTGTTATTACGTTATAGGTTCAAATTAACATATTTGAGTATGATTTTAATTTTTTTATCATTGAATACTCCATTTCAGTTTTCAAAATCTATTGTTTTGTGTTTAAATTAAAATGGTTCTATGAAATTTTTCCCACACTCAAATTCAATTTTTTTATTATAAAAATATTCAATTGTTGTTATAATTTAAATAGTATTGTTCCCCCCTTTTTTAATTTTTTTAATTTTTTTTTTTAAATAAATTATTTATTAAAGTTTCACCATCATCACCCACCACACCCACACCAACTCACAAATATAGTTATTATATTGCATTACTCTTATAAGTATAATGTTAAATATTAATTAAACTATTTTAAATTCTATCTATATATATATATATATAGTCCCCCCAAAACAAATAAAACATTTTCATTTTTTTTCAAATACTCACACCCACACATCTACATGATTCACACATAATTACATATAGTTTTATTTTTTTGTTACATCAAATACTCACTCTTAGCTCTAAAACACCAATATTTTACCCGATCAATATATCATATTTATAGAGGGTGTAGTTATTATTCTTTTTTTTCTTTTTATATTTATTTTTTTAAAAATTATTTATTTAAATGATATTCAATATGGTAATATCATCCAACCCTAAATAATAATGATAATAGTAATATTATTAAACACACGCACACACAGACATTAAATTATATCACAACTCTATCACGTTATAAAATTAATCATTTTCTTTATTTAACAAAAACAATTTATATAAATAGAAAATTAACATTAATGTATATTATTATTTCTATATTTTATTTAAATTAAATTTAAATTTTATTACACTTTATCGATATTAGGTAGGCTTTTCTTTCTTTTTTTAAAAAAAAACTTAAATAGAAAGCATCATCATTAACAATAATAAAATAAATAAAAACAAATAATTTAATAAAATAAATATAATTAAAAAAAAAAAAAAAAAAAAAAAAAAAAAAAATATAAATAATAATTTTTTTTGTTGAAAAATATATAAATAATAATTTAATTTTTAAAACAAAAAAATAAAGATAAATTTAAATAATAATTTGTAAAGTGTATGGGTTTTTAAAATTTAACACTACCAAATACCATTTTACAAAAATTAAAAAAAAAAAAGAAAAATGAAAATAATAATAAATTTAATAATATTATTTTTAAATTTTAAATTAATATATTCAGCAAATCTCTGCGAACAATCATGGGAGTGCGGGAATGTTCCATACACGATATGCGCCAACAAGATTAATCTAATAAAGGGTATTGCTGTTGATGAGGAGTCAAATAAAGTTTTATTAATGGGAAAATTCAATTCGTCCGATACTACATATGGGAGTGTTTCCGTGGCTTCTATACCCACAAATGGGGGGTTGATTATAAACGAATATAGCATCAAAAGCGATGTTACCGTTGGCAGTGGTTTTAGAAATACCATTCAACTATTCAAATATCTTCCAAAATCTAAATTATTATTAACCCAAAGCTCCGAGAGACTTTCCACTGTTGTTGGGATCTACTCTAATGACTTTCATGGTGGGACATTGACACCACTTTGGTATCCCAGAGGCTACTCTTTGGCCATTTATTTCGACGAGGTAAATCAATTAACTTACACATGCGACTTCAATGTTAATGTATACCCAAAAATTATTAAAACTCAAGATGACCTCTACGGAAGTGGTAGTGCAGGTGCCGTGATTTTAAATCAAACGAGACAATGCATAGGTATTTCAAATAAATTTAAAAACGAAAATTTAGGAAAAGATAATCTAATATTCGCATCAATCGAAGATGGTACCCGTACAAACTTTTTTATTGGATCTGCCGAATGCCCTCTATGTAAAAGAACCTTTACCTCTTTCTACAACTATTCTGGTATTGCCAACGATATGTTTATTTTTAATAATAACATTTATTTTTCAACAATTGACTCTGGTATTGCTAAAATTAGTTTTGATAACCCATCTTCATCACTAACTTTCATCACAAAAGATCCAACAGATTCTATTTATTTTGTAGAGTCTCAAAAAACAATTTACTATATTACAAATAGTGTTGTTAAAAAAATTCATGTAGAAACCAAGCAATCATCAATTTTATACGACTCCAAAGGCTCAAAGAATTTAGGTACCTGTATGTGTGCAGATGGATATACTGGTGATAGATGTAACAAATGTAATGGAGTGGAAATGTGGTCAAATGGTAATCCTACATGTGTTAATATACTCCAATATAATGGCCTACCTTCGAAGTGTCAAGCCGACTATAATTGTAACATTCCATATGGTTATTGTAATGGTGGTATCTGTTCATGTAGAGAGAATTTCTATGGAATGAAATGCACCAAATGTGATGGGAAGATTAAATGGCAAAATGGATTTCCAATTTGTGAATTAACTTTTAAACTAACCATATTTTAATATTAAAAAAAAATTAAAATAAACAAAATAATTCGAATTACAATAGAAATAATAAAAATAAAGTTTTATAAATAATTTATAGTTTTTTACAAAATATTATTTAATTAAACACATTAATATGTTAAATTAAATATTGTTTATTAAGACTTTTTAGAAAGTTTATTGGCTTGTCGCTTTCTGTATATATCATTTGAAGGAGCTTTAGAGGCACTTGGGGTCTGATTGGAAGGATTTGATGTTGGAAGAGTTGAAGGTGAATTAACATCCTCCAATGAAGATTCTTCAATTTGTTTTCTTTTGTGTATATTCGATGGTTTAGCGTTGGTAGTTGGGTTAAGGTTTATATTTTCAGGAGATATTGTTGGTGATGCTCTTAAAGGTGGCTGTTGTTGCTGCTGCTGTTGTGATTGCTGATTCATTTGTTGTTGTCTTTGTAATACTTGTTGCTGTTGTTGATTAAAGCCACTTTGCATACCTGGTAATGGGGTATCTCTAATTAAATTTATTAACTGATCAGGATCCACAAAAGGACCATTAAATTGGTTTACATTTGGTAGGTTTTGTAAGAAAAATACAATAAAATCTGGAATGTTTCCTCTTTGTTGTTGTAATAATTGTTGTTGTTGCTGTTGCTGTTGTTGTTGATTTAATGGGATAACTGATGATGGGGTAAATTTACCAATTTCACTACGGTAGGGTATCATTTGGGTTAAATCCGGTCTTTTAACTTTCCAAGTAGAAACTGGAATAATAGTTGAAGAGGTTGATTTGGTTTCAACCGGTGCAGCAACTGGTTGATTCTTTGCCTCTTTATTTTTACCCTTTTTACTTGTTTTGCCAAGTTTACTTTTAGCTGTGCCATCTGCTCCTGTATCATCTTTACTATCAACATCTTTATGATGATCTGTACCTGTATGATCCTCTAAAATATTCTTTGTAATGATTTCAATTTCGGTTGGGTGACAACTCCAAAGATTTAAAAACTTATATCTATTTAATGCTTGTAATACACCTGTCTTATCAGAACTTGGTACTGATACTTGATATCTTTTCTCTAATTTAAATATTGATGCTACGTCTTGATTTTGTCTATATTCAAAATCTAAAAACTTTTTCCATAATGGTTCAGATTTTTCTAAAGCTTGGTTTGATAATAATTTTTCAAATAAAACTCTGGTGTCTAAAAAATAAAATTATTAATATTTTAATTGATAAAAATAAATATATATATTTTCATGATATAATTGTAAACTTACTATTTTCTTCATTTAAATTTGTTAAAAACTCGATATAAAAATTAATAAATGCTATTTCATTTGGGAATTTCTTTAAACCAATTTCAAAAATATCTCTTGCCATTCTAGTATCTTGATTAATATAGTACTCAATTAAACCCAATGCAATATAAACATGATATGTACATTCTGGTGTTGATTTTGCTCTTTTAAAAATCTTTCTTGGTCCTTCAACTCTCTAAATGAAAAAAAAATTAATAATTAGTAAAAAATTTTTTTTTTTTTTTTTATAATTAATACACTTACCTCGGTTCTTCTTGAAAACTTCATATATTGAATCCAAACTAATGGTTCAGGATTATTTGTAATGATTTTTTCATAAATTTCTTTAGCTTGTTGAGTTTTTTTTTGAGATTCTAAAAAGTCAGCATAAGCAAAATGAATAAATAAATTCTTTGGTAAAGCTTGAATGGCACGGTCAAACATTGAAATACAACCATCAACATTACCACTATCGGCTTGATATGTAGCAGCCTCATACCAAATATCGGGATAATGATACAAACAAAGTAAACATTGATTATAAGTTGCAACTACACGATTTCTTAAAACAACTGGATCAAATTTTTGAGGGTTTGAACGTTCAAATGAAATTAACTTTCTCCATAGTCTTACTTGATGTTCTTCTTTATCTGATGATCTTGGTGGTTTTGCCAACATGTTTCTAAGAATACCTTCGAGCAAAGCTTTTCTATCACGATAAACATTACGGGCATGTTGATATCGATTTTGATGATCTGCTAACAATGCTTTTGCCAATGTTTTATTAATTGAGTTTTCATAAACTTCATACTCCTTGTAAATGTTATCGAGGTCGTGCATTGGATTCTCTATAGCACGTTGATAAAGTTTTCTAATACCTGTCATTTTTTGACCTTCTTCAAATGGTGTCGTTGCTTTTTCTTCCTTTAAAAACGCTATGTAATCAGTCCAAATAGATGTTGATGAAATATCCATACCAACACTTTCCAATGCAAATTCAAATGCTTTAATTATTTCCTCTCTATTATTACTGTCACTCTTTACTTGTTTTATATAGTTAATATAAGTTTTCCAAAATTCGACATTCTTTACATTTCTTAAATTTTCTAAAAATATTTTTTCTACAATTTCATAATTTTTCTCTGCCATTTCTTGTTCAACATATAATTTCCAATATCTACCCTAAAAAACAAATAATTATTAATATATATTTAAATGATTTTATTAAAAACTAATAAAACTTACTGCTGTTGGAAAAACTGCTAAAAATCTTTGGTAAATATCTCTTGCAATTGAAATTGGCTGGGATTGTACTTCATTTAAAAGTAAAGTCCATGCCTCTGTATCATACATATCATTATTAATTCTATTTTCTAAAGTTTCAATTTGAACATTCAATCTTTTGCCAACTGCTGGCATTGATGATGAAATAGCCAATGGTCCTGATGGCTGTGTTGATGGAGATACATTTGAGGTTGAAGTAGAGGTAGTGGATGTTGTAGTAGAAGCTGTAGTGTTTGGTGAAGCTGTTGCTATAGTTGATGGAGAAGCTGCATTTGTAGATGATGTATTAGTTGGTGATGATAACAATGAAGATGCTGTTGGTGAGACTACAGGTGATGGTGTAGTTGTTGCTTTGGTTGCTGTTGGTGGCGATGGTGTAGTTGCTTTAGTTTCATTATTATTATTATTATTATTATTATTACTATTTACACTTTGTTCATTACTACTAGTTGTGCTTTGATTTTCAATACCATTATTATCGGTATTGTTACCTTCAGACTCCATAAACCTATTTATATAAATTATTTATTTATTTATTTTATTATTTTTAAATATTATAATTTATTAAATATTTGTTATATTACGAAAGTAAAATGAAATGATTTTCAATTTTAAAAAAAAATTATAAAAAATTAAAAAAAATGAAAAAAAAAATGAAAAAAATAAAAAAAAAATAAAAAAAAAATAAAAAAATTAATTTTTAAACAATCAAATAATAAAAATTAAAAAGGGTTTAAAAATAATAAAAATATAATGATATTATAATTTTCGTTATTCACATAATTTACTCCCTTTGATTTAAAAAAAATAGATATTTTTTTTTTTACCATATTTGTATAAATTTAAAGACCTGTAAAATTTTTTTAAAAATATTTTTATATTATATTTATTTAAAAATTATAAATATAATATAATAAAACGATTTTTTTATTAATTTTATTTCTTTTAAAACATATGAAAGGTATCTAAAACCCTCATATAAAACTGGACTTTGACTATAATTTGAATTCGATTTTAATTATAATTATTATTATATCTATTTAAATAGATTTATTATACTTCTTCTTTATTCTTTTATTTCTATTTACAACTCTTTATCTTTTTTAAAACTTGATGAACTAAAACTTTAATTGTTTCGAATATCTGCAAAAATTTGATTACTTTACCCCACCTGAATTACCACTAGAAGCTTACCACTTGAATTATTTGAACCACTATATGAACCATCATTAGACTAATTGCCTGCACTATTACCTATTTAATTGAATTTTCAGAACTCTTTTATACCATTGTCATTTCTATTTAATTTCCATGTATTTGATGCTGGATACATTTTCAATTTAATTATGAAAAAATAAAATATAAATATTTTCGGTTTGGCCAATACCTAAATAAATTCTAATAGATGCATACAATAAAAAATATTAGTTTATTTGGTTTATTTATTTTATTAATAAAATTTATATATTTACCTTTTAACTTTTCTTAAAATCTAAACTTGAATGTATGGCAGCTCTTTATAATTGGAAAACTGATATTATGATACTACCCTACTCAAAGAACCGTAATGAAGTTCTGCTTGGTGGGATAATAAAATAGTTTTATTTGCAATAACAGTAGTTGGTGCAATTTCAATAAAATAATTATGAGACTCGACCGATGATACAATATAAATATTTGCTTTGAAAATTTCGGCTGCAGCAAATAATGTTATATGGTCACCCCAGGTACCATCTCTTGCCATGTTATTGCAATAATTTTCCCAATTAGTAGTTGCAAATTGACTTAAATTTGCACCATTTTGAATTAAGAAATTTTTATTCTTTCTTAACCACTGGACAATAGCAATTCTGATTTCTGAACTATGATTTAAATTTCCATAGATTTGATCGGACAAAGAATGCATTTGGCAATTGCCATCTCCTGGGATCACCTTATTGTTTTTTAATTGGTAAAGCTTCAAACGTTCATCTAAACGTTTTTGGGCGGCTACGACTTCAGTTTGACGTCCTTTTGAACCAAATAAGGGTAAACGATTAACCATAGATTTATACCATTTGTCTTGATATTGACATTGTGGAGTTGGTACTTGTGATGAATGGCCCATAGTTTTACTAAAAAATGGTGAGCTAGCAGATTTATATAAATAATCACGATTCCTAATATCGTTTTTAAATATGTAACTTAATGGTGTAGCTTCACGAAAACTGAATGGAGATTGCTGTGGCTGTTGTGGTTGTTGTGGCTTTGGTGGTTGTTGTGGCTGTTGTGGTTGATATTGATATTGTTGTGATTGTTGCTGTGGTGGTGGTACTGGTATTGGTTTTAGTGGTTCTGGTACTAATTTATTTGGAGTTGTTTTTAGTACACAATAAACACCAGGAAATTTAATTTCGCTATCATAAACTTTGGTTTTTCTATAGGAAATATATTGTTCTAGATGATAGCAACCAATAAAGATTAATATAATAATAATTAAAGCTAACATTTTTTAATAATATGCTTTGATTTGTAAAAATTATTATTATGATATTTGAATTGATATATGTTTGTTGAAAAAATAAAAAAAATTATATGATGATTGGATTATATGAAAAAAAATATTAAGTTGAGGGCGAGTGTGTGTGGTTTGAAAGTTTTAATTTTTAAAATTTGAAAAAAAAAAAAATTTCATAAAATTAAAAAATTATTAAAGTTTTTAAAAAATAAATTAAGAATTGTTTAAAAAAATTAAATTTTTTTTTTAATTGAAAAAATAAATTATTATTTGAACTTCAAATAAAATTCATTTTTTTTAAATAATAGATCAAATCTATTTCTTGATTTTATATTAAATAATTAAAAAAACCTATTCATTGTTATAAAAAAATAATGTAATAAAAAAAAAAAAAAAATTTATTTTTTAATTTCAAATGGAGCAAATGCTATAGTTAACTGCCCCAACAATACTATTATATTTTACTAAATATATTTTTTAGTTTTTTATTTTTAATTTTTGTTTTGATTTATTTAATTAACTCTACAATGAAGTTTTTTAAATTGTTTTTCGATCGATTCTATAAATGGAATTATTATGTTATATGTTCTATTATTAAAAAATAGTTTTTTTTTTTTTTAACTACTAAATTACAATGCGCTATTATTATATAAATATTTTAATTTTTTTGATTACTTTCATCATTTTCTTGGTTTTCACTGTTTGTTAATGAATCTGGTTGGGATGATGGTGAGGATTCACCATACATTTCATTTTCGTTGTTTTGTGGGGTATTTTCATTATTTTCAATTACATCGGTTTCTATATCGGATGCACTGTCGTCTGTTAATTCTAAAACACCTGGAGGTGGGAGGCTTGCTAATGGTGGGTTATGTGCTGATGATTCTGAATCATCAGTAAAATCTTCTACTATATTTCCTCTACGGTTAACTTTACCTGAACTTTTAGCACTACCTTGAGAACCTTTACTTGCACTTTCAGCACGTGCTGTAGCTACATTTGATGATTTCTTTTTACTGAAGAAATCGCTTGAGCTTTCACCACCACTATGAATTCTAAGTACCCTCCAGAACTTTGGTATGAAAAGAATTGCTAAAGCTGCGGTAGTAATGAAAAGACCAGCTGTACATAAAACAATAGTTTCTGATTGTTTTTCTTGTGGAGCAACCATAAGTGGCACGATAACGAATAGACAGAAACTAATGGCATAGAGTGTGTTTGCAATTGGTTTAGATTCGTTGAACTCATGAATATCTACAATACGAATCTTCCATGAAACGAAAACACCAACTAATAAAAGAGCTGCAAAGTAAGCGAGAATAGTGTAAAGAGTGGCAGCACCTTGACTGTTCATTTTACAAACCTTCATGAATTCGTATTTGCCAATTCCATCGATACCAGTTTCTTCAACCATTCTTAAGTCTCCAACACCGGTTAAGATACCCATTAAAAGGACATTGATGAGTAAGAATGCACCGACCCATGGGAAGAGTTGATAATTGGTGATTTTAATTGCTTTTAATTCTGGATTGTCGAAAATTAACCAAATTCTTACGTTTTTAATTACCAATGAACCAATTAAAGTTGTAAAACCGAGTGTAACTAACCATAATCTGGCATTACATTGATGTGTAGAAACTGGACTAACCCAAACTATACCTCCAATATATACAATCATTCCCCCAATTAAAATGAAACCAAGGAAAATTGGAGAAGCTGAACGAATTGAAGGAGTTTTATTAAAAAGTGCGATACCTAGCATCATAAACAAAACCATTAAAATTAAAAGCCCTGAAACAATTGAAAAAGCATATTGAACTGAAAGGGAAGATTTAGCCTAAAATAAAAAAATTAACAATTAATATTAAAATTAAATCATGAATTTAAATTTTCTGAAAAAACTTACTTCGTTTAAAGAAATGTTATATAAACCCAAATATGTCATTCCGTCTACTGGTGCATTGATATAAAAGAAAGATGATGCAGAGATGCAACCTGATGTTTTATTGTATGGGAGCGAATAATTGGCAAGTAATTTGTTACAATAATATGGGTGTGAAGCTCTTGGAGTTTGTGTTAAATTATAAACGTGATCTAAAATTTCTTGCTTGATATTATCAGAGACGTCAATAGCAAAGTCTAATTCGAAAAAACTATTTTCTTTATTTGAGCTGAAATCCATATAAGAGTTTGTATTATTGATGTGTGGTTTGGATGGATCTAAATTGTTCATTACTCTTTGTGTGAAAGGTAAGAATGCCTTTGTCCAGTTATAAGAGTAAGCATACCATACATTTTCACCATAGACCTTTCTTTGTGGGAAACCATTGGTACCAATAGCTCTTAAACCTGAATCTATAACAACATTGCCCAAAGTAAAGTCATCCAGAGTATCACCCAAGATATCGCAGTTATAAACCTCAATCAACTCTTTTGTGGCACGGATAGTTTTGTCATAATTATAATATGAACCGATATTATAATAAAAAAAGTTAACTTTAGGATTTGCAAGCTTAGCTCCGGCCCAGAAAGCATATACAAAAGAGTCATTATTATTGTTAGCAGTGACACCAGGTGATAAGAAACCAATATTATTTGTTTTGGTTTGGAGACCTGCAAAATAACCACTAATATAATTTATTGAAGCAAAATTATAAGTAACTGACATAGTGTTTTTGGTGACCTTTGAACTACCTCTAAGTAAAAATTGTGTTTTTGAAGTATTTTCATAACGAGTGGCAATTGATACGCAACCATCCTTTACATCTAAACTTGAGCAAATTACAAAATCTACTAATCCATCTCTTACTAATGGTTCTACTAAATTATCCATATCATCTTGACTTTTAATATTATAAAAATCTGTATCTGAAATATTTAAAGCCTTAGAAACACCGATTCTTCCTTGGTTTACCATATTATTAAAACCTAAATCAGTAAATGGACCTGAGCCTAGCACTATTAATCTAAACGGTCTTGTTGGTTCCTGTGCAAAAACGCCATTATTTAATGCTATTATACATAATAAAAAAAAAAATGAAAATAATATTTTTTTAAATTCCATTTTTTTTTTTTTTTATTTTTTTATATATTTTGAAGTAGATATAATATTAATAATTTTATTTTTATATATATTATTTACAATTATTTTATTGATATTATTACTATTATTTATTTTATTATTATATTACAAAAATTTAAAAAAAAAAGAAAATAAAATATTAATTTGTATTTAAAAATATGAAATTTATTTTTAAATTTTATAAAAAAATATTTATTTTTGTAAAAATATTTTTATTATTTCTATTATTACAATTGTTATATTTATTATAATAATTGATTGATCTACACAAAAAACTACCTATAGGTGTTAACACATATGATTCAAAATAAAAAATAAAAAAAAAAATTGCAAATAATTTTTTTATTTTTTAAAAATTTTTTTTTTGGGTGTTTATTTATTTCAGTATATGGTATGGTTGGGAGAAACTCCCCAATATTGATTTAATCATCGACACATATGAACCCTTAATATTTTAAAAGAAAACTGTTGATAATGGATTAAAAAAATAATAAAAAAAATACGAAAGAAAAGATTTGAAGTAGTTGGTCGAATGTTGATTGGTTAAATTTGAAAAAAAAAATAAAAAAAAAAAAATAAAAATATATTTCTCATAATCAATTTTAAAACAATCATAAAAAAAAAAAAAAGATATTTTTATAGTTAAAAATTGGTTCTTTTTTAAACCCTTGTGTTGCCCATTATTTTAGTGTGTTTATATAAATGGTCATTATATGGTCTGAAAAAAATGAAAAAAATAAAATTAAAAAAAAAAAAAAACCGAATAGATTCTAAAGTTTTGAGATTTTTTTTTTTTTATTATCATAATCAAAGTGATTGATTGAACCTATCCAATTAATCTTTGCACTAGTCGAATAATTTAATAATAACCTCTTTTTTATTTTGCTATGATACGTTGGTTCAAAGACACACAAAAACAATAATTAATAATATTTTATTAATTTCAAAAGACGATAAAACAATAACACACGACACCCCCATGCAAATTTTGCCAATGAAAAAAATTTAATGTTAAAAAAAAAAATAAAGACTCGTACGAGGCGCGTTATTAAGCAAATAAATATTTTTTATTGGGCCCAATAAAATGATTTCTAAAAAAAAAATAATAGTCTTTTGTATTTTTTTTATTTTTTTTATTTTTTTTAAATATTTTTTTTATTTTTTTTTTTTTTATAAAAAAAAAAGGTTGATAAATCTTGGCTGCCCAAGATTAAAAAAAGAGAAAATAGAACAGATTATTTTAATCGTTTATTGTAAAATTTTTATTTTTTAAATATATTATTGTTTTATTTTTTTTATTTTTTTTTTGATTGGTTGGTGGTTTTGATATTTACATTTTTGTACACATAATTAATTATTATCATCTATTATTACTATTATTATAATTATAATTGAACTAATTTTAAAGATTCATCATATAACCTCTTCGAATTGTTAAAGTCACTGGCAAACCCTGATGGCGATTTTTCTTTGTTAATAAAAAAGTATTTTCCTTTTTCATTATTTTTATTTAACGACAAAGCAGCCAAGCTATTGGCCATTTCATTTAATGGATTGGAAATAAAAAATAATATTATTGGTAGTATAATATTTTTCACAAAAAAACCATAATCCCGACTTAACGAGGTTTTAGCAGAGCCTGGGTGCAAATAATTGACTTTGACTCTATTATGTGGGTTTTCCTCGTCCAATCTCTTTTGTAGCTCTCTGGCAAACAATACATTGCATAGTTTTGATTTTCCATAGGCAGAAACATATGAATAATTGCTTTTTTTAACATTTAGTTGATCAAAATCTAATTTCTCTCTTTCATGCATCACCGATGTAACCAATACGATATTTCCTCCATGGACACTTTGCTTTAATTTGTCGATTAATAAATTGGTTAACAGAAATGGGCCTAAATGATTTACTGCAAATGTAGTTTCATAACCATCGATGGTAGTACTGTATGATGTGGCCATCAAACCTGCATTATTTACCAATATATCTAATGGTATTTCTAATTGAGTAAACTCTCTAACAAACCCTCTAATTGACTCGAATGACCCCAAATCCATTTTCATAATTGTAATATCTGCATCTTGATTTAATAACTTTAATTCATCTTTAACCCTTTCACCCTTTTCTATGTTTCTTACTGGTAAAATAAACTTTAATTCTTTACTATTATTTTTAACCAAAACATCTAAAGTAGATCTTCCAATACCATCTGTTGAGCCTGTAAAAACTATAACTTTTTTATTATTATTATTATCATTATAGTCAATATTATTATTCTCTATATTATTATTAAAATTATCATTATTTAATTTAATATCTTCAATATTAACCACACAATCATCAATCATCGTTTTTATCAGTTTTATTTTTTTTTTGAATTTTATTTTTGTGAGTTTTCTGAATAAATTTCTTTGGGTGGTTATTAAAAAATCGTGCTATTAAAGTAATATGTGAAAAAAAAATTAAAAAAATTAAAATAATAAAAAAAATTTAAAAAAAAATTTTAAATTAAAAAAAAAAAAAAACCATAGTTTTTAATAGCAAAATTCAAAATATCCTAATCACAGAGTGTATCCAATCAAAAAACAGATTGGGCCTTGGCCAATCCTTTAGAAAAATACAACAGCACAACCATAGCAAACGAGGTCAAAATCTCTTTCATGGATTGATTTTATTTTTCTATGGCTCACTTAAATATAAAAGAAAAAAATAATAATAAATAATTAAAAAAAAAAAATTTTAAAAAAAAAATAACAGATGAAAATGATTAAAAAATCGTTCGTTTTCTTTTTATTTCTGTTGTTGTATTGTTGTTGGTTTTTTTTTTTTATATTTTTGTTTTTTTTTTTATCTTTTTATTTTTTTTTTTCATATTTTTTTTCTTATATCCACAGTTTATTTTATCTCATATAAATTATATCTTTTTTGTATTTATTATTTTTATTTATTTATAAATATTGGAAAATTTAAATAAATTGGAATATGTAAACATATTTATATAAATATATAAATTCAAATCTATACCATAAATTTTTATAAAAAATATATATATTTTTAAACTATATCTTGTAATTCAATTTATTAAATATAAATGGAGTGGATCACACAAAATATGTTCTTTTTGGAAATCATAAAAAAAATATATTTAATTTTTTATATCTAAAACTACTAATACTAATACATCTTAATTATAGTCAAAAAATTAAAAAAGGCAAGTATAAATTATTGTTTTTTTGGTATTAATTATAATTGTACATTTTATTTTAAATAGAATGGTGTTTAAAGTATTTTTTTTTTTTGTTGTTTTATACTATATATATTTTTTATGGTTAAAAATGATTTTTAAAAATGATTTTTATTATTTTTAAATTTTATGTAAAAAAAATAAATAATAGAATTATTTATTTATTTATGTTCGCAAAGTGATTGTGAATATTTTTATATTTTATAATCTACAAAAAAATTGTTGTTGTGTGTGTGAATATGGGGGGGAGTGTTTGGGTGTTGTTTTTATGATTATTTAAATATTGTTAAAAAAAATTAAATATTGTTATTGGTTTTAGTTATTTTCGGTGGTTGGAGCTGATGATGGTGGTGAATCTTCATTATCATTTTCTATTGGCTCAGTTTCGTTATCGTCGATATCTGATACAGAATCATCGGTGAATTCTGCTAAAATAGTAGCACCAGTGACACCAGTGGCTGGAACGCTGGCTGGTGGTGGGGCAACAGATGATTCAGAATCATCAGAGAAATCATCGATCATATTACCTCTACGGTTAGTTCTTGTTCCACTGCTTTGTGAGTTTTTGCTTGCACTTTCAGCACGAGCTGTGGCTACATTGGATGGTTTCTTTGATTTGAACATGTCGTTGGTACCTTGTACACCATATTTGAATACTCTGTAGAATTTAGGAACGAAAAGAATTGCTAAAGCTGCGGTTGTAATAAAGAGACCAGCTACGCAAAGAATAATGGTTTCTGATTGTTTTTCTTGTGGAGCAACCATAAGTGGCACGATAACGAATAGACAGAAACTAATGGCATAGAGAGTATTTGCAATAGCTCTTGATTCGTTGAACTCTTCGATATCTACAATACGAATCTTCCATGAAACGAAAACACCAACTAATAAAAGAGCTGCAAAGTAACCGAGAATAGTGTAAAGAGTGGCAGCACCTTGACTGTTCATTTTACAAACCTTCATGAATTCGTATTTGCCGATTCCATCAATACCAGTTTCTTCAACCATTCTTAAGTCACCGACACCAGTTAAGATACCCATTAAAAGAACATTAACAAGTAAGAAAGCACCAACATATGGGAAAAGTTGATAATTGGTAATTTTAATTGCTTTTAATTCTGGATTGTCGAAAATTAACCAAATTCTAACGTTTTTAACTACTAAACTAGCAATTAAAGTTGTAAAACCGAGTGTAACTAACCAGAATCTGGCATTACATTGATGTGTAGAAACTGGACTAACCCAGATAATACCACCTAAATAAATAATAAGACCACCAAATAAGATAAAGTTTAAGAAAATTGGTGAAGCTGAACGAATTGATGGATTATCCTTGTAAATACCGATACCCAACATCATTAATAATACAATTAACATTAAAATACCAGATACAATTGAAATTGAATATTGAACAGAGTGACTTGGTTTGACCTAAAGGTAAGAAAAAAAAAAGAAATTTAAAAAAAAAAAAAATTAATATTAATTTTTAAAAACTATAAATATATATTTAGACTTACCTCGTCAATTGAAATATTATATAAACCCAAATATGTCATACCCTCTAATGGAGCATTGATATAGAAGAAAGCTGCAGTAGAAATACATCCTGTTGTTTTGTTGTATGGAAGGGAATAGTTGGCAAGATATGTGTTACAGTAATAGTAGTGATCCTTTCTTTGGTGATCTGTTAAATTCTTTACTTCGGTAAGAACTGCTTTTTTGGTATCATTTGAAATTGAAACACTGAAATCTAAATCGAAAAAGTTTTGATCAGGATTAGAGTTGAAATCAGCATACCATTTGGCGTTTGGAATTTGATTACCAGCATTGATTGGATCTAAATTGTACATAATATTTTTTGTAATTGGAAGATAATACTTGGTCCAATTGTAGGCATAACTATATAATACATTTTCACCGTGTACTGTTCTTTGTGGGAAACCGTTTGTACCCATAGCTTTTAAACCAGCGTCAATAACAGTGTTACCCAAGGAGAAATCATCAAGTGTATCAGCCAAGACATCACATTTATAATCGTTAATAAGACTTTCGGTGGCACGAACAGTGGCATCTGGACTTAAATAGGAACCAATATTGTAGTAGTAAAACTCGATATTTGGCTCGGCATGTTTAGCACCGACCCAGAAGGCATAGACGAAAGAATCATTATTGTTAGCAGCAGCACCTGGGGAAAGGAAACCAATTTTTTTGGTTTTAGATTCGAGACCGGCAAGATAACCACTGATATAATTGGATGAAGCATAATTATAAGTGATTTGAATGGTGTTATTGGTTACAGCACCACTACCTCTAACAAGGAAATAGGTGTGGGATGTGTTTAAAAATTCTTTAGCTAAATTTAAACATGGTGTTGAATGTTCAACAGATGAACAAATAACAAAATCGACAGTTCTATCTCTAACCCAATCTCTAAGTAATGGATCAACTTCTTCACCTGTTACAACATAGTATTCTGATGCTTCGATATTTAATGCTTTTGAAACACCAATTCTACCTTGATTGATCATATTATTAAAACCTAAATCTGAAGCTGGGCCAGTTGCTAAAACAACGATTCTAAATGGCCTGGTCATATCCCTGCTGATTGGTCTTGGTGACTCTTGTGCTTGTACATTATAATCTATATTACAAAGTGTTACAATTAAAAAAATTATAAAAAATGAAATAACTTTTAAGCTTATCATTTTTTATTATTTTTTAATATAATATTATTTATTATATACTATATTATTATATTATTATATTATTATATATTAGTTTAATGATTTTATTATATATGTTTGTGTATTGTTGGTATTAATAATTATGAATTTATAATTATTTTCAAAAAAAAAAAATTATTTAAAATTTTAATCTTTTATTTCGCTAATATTCTATTTTATTAAAAAAAAAGGGAATTAATAAACAATTATAATTTTAGCTATTTATTATTTATTGTACATTAAAAATATAAAATAAATAAATCAAAGAAATAAAAAAAAAAAAAAAAAAAAAAAGGAATGTATAAAAAACAAAAAAAAAAAAATATTTAAAAGTACGTTTAAACAATGAAAGAAAACAACGAATAGTAAACACAACAAAAGAAATAATAATATGTATCCAATTAAAATTTTATATACAAAAAACGATTAACAAGTGACAGGTGTAATGCAAAACGGTAATTTTTTTTTTGAAATTTTTTTTTTTTTATTTTTATTTTTTTTATTTTTATTTTAAACTTTTTTCTAATAGATCTAAAATAAATATTAAAAAATTAAATAAAAATAATACAAAAATAACTATAATTATTATTTTAGTTATTCTTTATTAACAATAGCAAAAGCCTATTAAATTATTTATTTTTTATAAAAAAAAATAAAATAAACACACAAATCAAAAAAAAATAAAAAAATGTGCTTAAAAAAAAATAAGAAATTATAATATCTTTTTATTTTTTTTTTGGGGTTTATTGAGATAAATATGTTTAATTAACACATACACAAAGATAGAGAATGATATTATGATATTATTACAATGAAAAATAAAAGAAAAAAAAAAATTAACAGTTTAAATTTAAATTGATTGGTGGTCTCAGTTTTTTTTTAGTAGTTGAAAACCTATTATTATAAAATAAAAAAAAAATAAAAAATAAAAAAAAAAAAAAATAAAAAAAATAAAAAAAAAAAAATAACTGCGCATATCCCCATTACTGTGTTAATGCCACACCAAAAAAAAAATAAAAAAAAAAAAATAAATCAAAAATATTAATAGTTAAATGTATGATTGGAAAAATATCTGAATTATTTTTTTTTTTTCAAATTTTTTTTTTTTGATTAATACGGACGATAATACGATTATTTTCTTGATTTTGCTTTTGGCATTAAAAAAATAAGTCAAATTTTTAAATTAATGTAATTTTTTGACAATATTAATGTGATTTTTGTGGGTGCTTGAGATAGGGCACCGCAGAGGTTTGGAGTTTTATAATAAAATGATTGAGATAAAAAATAAAAAAAATAAAAAATAAAAAATAAAAAAAGATATATTTTTACACACCACTAAATCTTAATATTTGCAACAAAAAAAAAAAAAGCCATTATATATTAATATTACTTACTTTTGCTATAGAGTAAAAAAAAAAACTCTGTTAATGGAGAATAGTATATGTGTCGTGCGAAATGGGTGACTTGTACAAATTTATTATTATATTTTAATTATTATTTTTATTAATTTTTTTTTTCTAAAATGATTTTATTAAATTAATATTGATTAATTATTGATTATTTTATTATAAAATTCGTTTGATATATTGAATCTATAATATTGAAAAGTTGTTGTTGTTGTTATACATAAATAAATATATATTTTAAAAAAATTATTTACAATAACAATTTAAATAATAATTATGTATTTGTTTTTTTTATATGGATAGATAATACAGATTTATACAAAGAACAAGACAAAAATAAAAAAATGAAAAAAAAAAAAAACAATTTTATCAAAAAAACTTTTTTTTTTTTTTTTTTTTTTTTTCAAAATAACTATATTTTTTTTTTAATTGCAGTGGCTAAAAATGCACCCACTTTCTCATTATAATCACCAAAGGAACGATAAAATAAAGATTTTCTTAAAAATGAAAAGATACATCCAATCATTACAAGCTTTAATCTGAAAAATATTTGATATTATATATATTTAAAAAAAATAACCAATGAAATTTATTTATGAAGAACTAAAAATAGTTTCAGTCGAGTTTTGTGAATGTTGAGTGGATAGTAAAAAAAAAACAACCCAAAAATTTATATTTTATGGGGCCTTATCACCAAGGACCTCGACCCATTTTAAAATTTTTTTTTTTTAAATTTTTATTTTTATTTATTTTTATTTTTTTTTTATTTTTTTTCCAACTGTTATTTTTGTTGTTTTCTATAATCGTTTAATTATTTTGATTTTTTTAAATCACCAAATGATCGTTTGCAGTTTTGTAAAACTGATTAATTAAAAACAATTATTTTTCATTATTTATTATAATAATTGGAACAATGTGTGAAACCACTTTAAAAAAAAATATATTCACACACCATTAAGTTTTTACATATCTATTTTTTTCGATAAAACTAAATTTAGTGTATTGTCACAATATCTTTATTGTAAAATCAGTATCCAAAAAATTAAATGTGTTGTTTTAAAACAAATAAAATGATTATATTATTTATAGCAGCTGTTACCCATAATATAATTAAATAAAATAAATGTAATAAAAATAAATAAATAATAAATGAATAAAAATTAAATAAATAAATAATTAAATAAATAATTAAATAAAGGTTAAATAAATAAATAAATAGGTTTAGATAATAGGAGGTTTTTTTTATTTTTTTATTTTTTTTTTATTTATACTATTTTTGTGAGTGGGGATTATTGGACCGTTTTGGTGTCTCTAAACATTTGAAAAGATTGAGAGGGTATTTATTGCACCCAATAAAATTACTTGCCCATTTTTTTTGATAGTTTAGTTTTCTTGAAGTAACATTGGAAATCCACACCACTAAACTAAAAAGCAAGATTTGGATCGAAATTGATTGGTAAATTATTATTTTAACAAGGATATTATAATTTAAATAGATATATAAAATAAAACTATTTATATCAATAAGGTTGATTTATAACCTTAAAGAAAATTTAAAATTAAATAAAAAATATGGATGTGTTTTCGATAAAATAATAAATTAATTTAAATTTTATTTTTAAATTATTTTTTTATTTTTTTATTTTTTTTTAAAAATTTAATAAAATTTTTTTTTTTTCATTTTTTCAAAATTTTAGTTTATTAAATTTAAAAATCATCATACACCGTCAACATAATATCGATATAATATAATATAGTAATAAATAATAATATAATAATAGTATACTTTCAATATAAATAATAAATAATGATAAGCGAAACCAAAAAAATTGAAATTAATTTAAAAAGATTAATAACATCTTGTGAAAAGATAATATCAGAAGATGATAGAGTTAATGTTGCAAATGGGGATGGTGAAATGAAGCCTATAGTTATCGACAATACATTTACAGTAGAGAAATATATACCTATAATGCTTTCACTTTTTATGCAGTTAGAGGAAAAGTATTCTGAACAAACTAAACAGCAACAACAACAATTACAACAACAACAGCAACAACAATCACCATTTCAAATGGCAAAGCAAGCTGTTACATTATCCTCACCCCTATCATCACCTAAATCAACAACACCACAGGAAAATGAAGACACTTTTCAATTAACTAAAGAGATATTAAATGAATATTCAAGAAAGATTGATGTTATAGTGGGTTTAGTTAATAAGGGCAAATTAAATTCACCAATTTCTACAAAACCTAGTATAATACGTTTACAAGCAAGCAATTTAACACATAATAAAAAGATGAATGAAATTCACACCGTTATGAAAACTAGAAACAAGCAAGAACAAAAAAAAATTGATTTATTAATTCCAAATAATAGCGGCTATGCCACAGCAGGAGGTAGTGGATCAAATATAAATAGCGACGAATATAGCAGTTTCAGAAATACAAATTCAAATACATATAGTGACAACACATTACCACAACAAACTACTACAGTAAATTACATAAAAACAACATCACCAAACAACACGGCATCCATATTATCACCAACTATAAAATACAGAAACAAATTTCAAAATACAAACTCTCAGTTAAAATCTCTATTGGGTGACAGGGGTAGCAAATTTCTAAATTTAGAAGAGGAGGAGGATATAGATGAGGATTCTTTTGAAAAAAGAACTCAAGAGCAAAGAAAACTTCAAGAGAATTTTGCAGAAGAGTTGTTAGGCCTTTCAAAAAATTTAAAAAACCATTCAAGTGATATGTCTAGAAAACTAAACGAAGAAGATAAAAAAATAGATAAACTTAATCAATTAATGGATACTAGCAGTTCAAAAATCGATCGTCAAAATCAAAATTTAAAAGATTATACATCAAGAAGTACAAGAGATACATTAAACTATTGCCTTATTATAGTCTTTGTTTTAATTTTATTCATTGTGTCATATTTAGTAATTAAATTCTTTAGTAAATCATAATCAAATAAAGATTTGGTTTTTAAAACTTAAAAGTTTTAATTAATTATAATTTTTTTTTTTTAAACATTATATGATAAGAAATTATATTTTGAATGGTTATATCTAAAAAAAACCATATTTGGGCTAATTAAAAATAAAAAACCCCTTTTTACATAATTTTTTTAAAAAAAAAGATTGCAAAAGGGTTAAATCCCGTTTTTGCATTTTATTATTGTAATTAAATAAATAAAATATTAAAAGAAATAAATGGAGTTTTTGGTAATAAAAATTATTTATATTAATATATAAAAAAAAAAAAAAAATAAAAAATAAAAAAATAATTTATTTTTAATTTTTTTATATTTTCAAAATCTAAATTTTCAAACGAAATATTTCACAAAAAAAAAGTTTTCAAAAACTCCTTAGGTCAAAAATTAATTTAAATAGTTTTGTTATCTATATTTATATAATTACAGAATTGTACTATCAATTAATATACAAATATTAAATCAAATTGTTTTTTTTTTTTTTTCATTTTTAAAAAAAATTGTTTTTTTTTATAAAATTTTTGTAAATAAATACACACCACACACTCGCACAAATTTATACACATAGAATAATAAATAATAAAATAGTATAGCAATTTTTAATTTCGATTTAAATTATATTATTTTTCATAATAAGATATAATAATAACTACCATATATATAAACATAAAATAGATATATTGATAAAAAATATAATATAAAGTGTAAAATGATTCCTGTATTGACAGCATTTTTATCATTTATATTTTTATCGTTTGCTTCATGGTGTATAGGTGAAGGTGGTGAAATTTTAGGTAAAAAATATGATGCATCTATTATAGGTGGCTTAATTATTGCATGGCTTAATACTGGTATGTATAGTCAAGTATTCATGTAAATGTGTATTTTTATTAATTTAAAATTTTTTTATACTATAGCGCCAGAGGCAATTTTTTTTATAACAGCACTTAGTAGCGATAATACAAGATTTGCAGTAGGAGCAGTTAGCGGTAGTAGCATTGTGGTATGCACAGTTGCATTGGGATGCTGTATAGTTTTAGGTACAAGAAAGAGAAAAGCAGGTACAGTTCAATTACAACCACCAGTCAAAAGACAATGTTTAATTTTACTGTGTTCAATTATAATACCATTGGCAATTTTATTAACTGGTTATAACATATTTTTTGGATGTATTGGAGTACTCTACTATGTAGTATTTATTGGATACTCACTTTTCCACAAATTACCAGAGGATGAAAAAAAAGAGGACGATATTGAAATGGGAATTAATCAAAATGGAGCCGATCCAAATAGCACTGACAATAATAAGGAAGAGGAGGACCATGAAGAAGAGGAGGAAGAGCATGACGAACCACTCTATAAAGGTGTATTTTATTTATTTTTAGGTGGTCTTTTAATTTGCTATTTCAGTAAACCTTTCATTGACTCAATTGTATCGTTGGCCTCTTCTTGGGAGGTTAATCCAATCCTTTTAGCCTTCTTTTTAGCACCCATAGCCTCTGAAATGCCAGAAATTTTAGAGTCCATTTCATTATCTCGAAAAGGTAATTCCCAAAGTATAAATATTGCATTTTCAAATTTAATTGGTGGTACCATTACAAAAACAACTTTATTAATGGGTGTAAGTTTAATTTAATAAATTATATATAAAAAAGATAGGCCTATTAATCATTATTCATTTCATACATTACAGATCTTTTGCTTCTTTGGTGTTGTCAAGGGTTTTGAATGGGAATCACCAACCTATTCATTAAGTTTATTATTATTAACTATTTGTGCCGCATCAGCAGCAGGTATTGGATATTTCGTACCTAAAATCAAACAAACACATGGTCTACTTTTATTTGCTATTTTTTCAGTAACAGGTATTATTCAATACTGTTACAATATAAACATCGATGATGCCATAGCAGCCGTTTAAACCACAAAAAAGAAATATTATATAGATATTTCCTTTTAAAAAAGGTCATAAAAAAAAAACAAATAAATAATTTTAGTTTATTATAAAACTCATGATATTTCTTTTTTAATTTTAATTTCTATTTTTTTATAAATATGTAAATATGGTTTGTGTGTGTTAATTATAAAATTAAAAATATTTTAAATGATTTTTAAAATTTTAATTATTAAATCCAAATAAAAAGTAAATGGTAATTAATTCACAATACATTATTTGGTATTTTAATAAACAAAAATCAAAAAATAACCTAAAAATAAATCATAACGGTAAAGTAAAAAAAAATTTTTTGTTTTTTTTTTAAATTTTTTTTTATTATTTTTTTTAAATTTTTTTCACACACAAACATAAATTTCATATTATAAAAAAAAAAAAAAAAAAAAAGATAATAAGTTATTTTTATTTAATTTTATTTTCAAAGAAATATATTTTAAATCTAAATGTTATCTTTCTATAAAATAAAACTACTTTAAAAAAAAAATATTTTTAAAGTATATAATAGTTGATAGTATTTGAATGTGTTGTATAAATAATAATAACAGTAATAACAGTAATAATAATAGATAATAATTCAATCAGTATCAAAAATCATTACTATACCAAATCAAACAATTGTACATATATATATATAAATCTCATCACCACATCACCTCATCACATATTCGATTGTATAACATTCAAATAAAAAAAACACACATTGTATATAAATCATATATAAAAAAATTGTAAAAAATAATAAATAGAAAAAATAAAAAACAAAGAAAAAAATGGAAGAATGGCTCAAGATATTAGGTATTATTGAATTTATTGTTGCATTGGTAGTATTGTTATTTTTAATTGGTGTTATAGCTATAATTACAAAGAATCGACACATTGAATTTAATCAGTATTGGAAATCAAGAACATTGATCGCAAGTTCAGCATTCATATGGGTTATATTTTTGTTATTGGGTAACGAGTATTTGTGGAGTTCAAAAGAAGGTATATTTGGAGTAAAAGAATCGCACTCTAGAGCTATTTGTGCATTACATGTATTTTTTACAGTTGGGTTGGCCGAGCCTTTATTCTTTCTAATATTTTTATTTACAATTAAATCAAAGACAAAGTAAATATCTTTATGGCATATTATTATTATAATTATAATTATTATATTTTATAAAACAAGGGTACTAATTTATTTTTCATAATTTTAGTCAGGATAAAGAAAATAGTAATACACAAAATAATCTTCGTAGTAATGGTAGTCATCGTATGGAAATGATTAAAAATAAATGGTTTAGGTTTCAAGAGCCAAATACATATGTTTACGTTTGGTCATTGGTTTGCACATTACCTTTAGTTATCATTCATTTAATATTGTTGATATTAGATGCCACAGACGTAACAGAGCCAAGAGGAAATCAATATTTATTTACAGTTTATGATTCAAAAGAACAAAAATGCTCTGTACCAATCATTAGTACTGGTGCATTTGCTGTATTCTTTGTAATATTTTTATTCTTTTTTGGTAATTATTAATATAGCACATACTATATTTCAAATATAAATATTGGCACATATATATCTAACCATTATCTCTTATTATTTTAAATATTTAGTTATTGTATCAAGAAATTTTTCAAAATCAATTATTAATCGTTCTTTAATAAATAGAATTAGAATATTACAGTTTTCATTTGTAGCATTTTTACCATTAGAAGTTGCTATTCGTGTGGTATTAATTTTTACAACCAATATTGGTGATGCTACTCCTGCATTATTTAATGCATTCTTTTTTGTTGATATTATAGTATTATTAATCGGTGTTTTGGTATGTATATTAATAGTAGTAATAGCTATTAAAAACCATAATGTTTGTTTACTAATCATTTGTTTTTTTGTAATTTTATTAGGAATTTGCATTATTCCCAATTTTAGATTCATTAGGATTTTATTCAAGTTCAATTAGAATGTGGAAATTTAAGAATATTATGGGTAAAAATAATGGTCAAACTAGAAATAAAGCAACTGATGAAAATGATGACCATATTTTATTAACATCGATACAGACAAATACAAACACACCAACTAGTATAAGTGAAGATAAAGCAACTAACGGTGCCATTTTAACACCAACAGGCAATAATGAAAAAATAGCAGTACCAAACGATAACAATAAAAACGAATTAATAAATAATAATAATAATAATAATGATAGCAACAACAATAATAAATCAAATGCTTTTAGTAATATTGAAATAGATAATAATAATAGTCATCAGAGTACAAATATACATCAACAAAGTGAATTAGAAAAATTAAAAATTAAACATAAATCACCTATTTTCGATAGAGTAAGAGACACTGAGGATGTTAATATACCACCACAGCCATTATCAACACCATTATCCTCAGTTTCATCTAAATCATCTCATTTAGAACAAGTTATAAATTCAAATTCAGTTGAAAAGAAAAAGAGAAGATTTAGCTTATCAAGTAAAAAGAGATCCTCTTCCTCCTCATCTTCATCCTCACCTATTGTAGTCACCCCAATTTCACAATCTCCACCACAACAATCAACTTCCCAAAATGTAAGATACCTTCATCAAACTCCAGTCGATAACTTTAAAGATCAACTATTTAAATATTCAAATCAACAAAACTATAAATAAAATAATAGAAACAACAAAACAAAATATATTTAAAATATACATATATATAAAAATATTATATATATTTATATATTTATTTATTTATTTACATATACAAATAAATTTTTTTTTTTAATAATTTATTTATTATTTATTTGTTTATTTATTTATTTGGATTGTTTAACCGAATATTCCAAAATTGTTTAAACTATATTATTTAAATGAATAAATAATTCTTTATATTGAAATGATGAAATTAATTATTATTTATTAATTTTTTATTTAATTAATTATTTATTTAATTATTTTTTTTATCTGGGGTATTGAAAGATATATTAAATAATCTAAAAATTTATTTTTAAAATGGTGTTAGTTCATAAAAAATTTTTTTTTAAAAATGTCATCATTCATATATTAAAAAGATGCATATTGGTTTTACAAAATTTTATTTATTTTTTGTACACCCCATCTCTTTTAAGAATAGTATTTAAACCTTGCTAATTGCACAATAGTATCGATAAATTTGCAATAAGTTAACAAATTTAGAAAATTGATGCGAATATGTGGGAAATTAAAAAAAAATTTTATATCGTTTTAATTTAAAATATTTTTTTTATATTTTTATTTAAAAAAATAATAATTTAAAAAAATGGATAAAAAAAAATAAAAAAAAATATTTTTTAATTAAAAAAAAAAAACCTTCTTCCAGATTCTCATATAACTGTTCCATTTTTATAATAAATAGTTATTAAAATTATTTTATATATATTAATAAATATTAATTTACACACAAAAAAAAAAAAAAAAATAATTTAATTTTTTTTAAAAAAAATAATTAATAAACAATAAAATTATCCGCCACACACAAATAATACATAGGCAAACAAACACACAATACTTTTTATATGTGTTTTTTTTTTTAAAAAATATTTGTTATCACTAAATTTTATAAATAGTAATAATTGTACATTTTTCTAATTAATAAATTATAACATTACTTTAATTTTAAATATATCATTTTTAATTTTTTTTTAGTCTTGATATTTTCTTTTTTAATTTTTTACTAAAAATATATTTTTTATAAAACTAAAATAATAATCTAAAAAAAAAAAAAAAATGATTCCCTCACATAATATTAAATCAATAAAAAATCTCAATAAATTATTTAATTATAATAGTAGTAATATAGTTATACAGTCTTTTTATAGCAATAGCATATCAAATAATAGTAATATAGTACACAATAAAAACGATATATATACATTCAATAACAATAAAAATGAAAATAAAAATTATATTAATAATATTAATAGTAGTTTTAAAAGTATAATATTTAATAATGAAAATAAAAAGAGTGGTAAATTATTTTTTTCAAGTCATGTAAAAGAGGATGTCGGGGATATGAAGAAAACGACAATTTTAGACATTAAAAAGAAGTATAAAGATAATGTTCCAATTTCAATGGTTACTGCTTATGATGTCAGTAGTTCTAAAGAGGTCGATAGGGCTGGTATAGATATGATTTTAGTGGGTGATTCTTTGGGAATGGTAATATATTTATATTTATTTTTTAATTTTTTTTAAATTTATTTACTAATATTTTCATCAAATATTTTAATAGGTAATGTTGGGTGAAAAGGGTACAACAAATGTCACAATGGATCAGATGATACATCACTGCAGGGCAGTCATGAAGGGTAGTAAAAGATCATTTGTCGTCGGGGATATGCCATTTGGTAGCTTTGAGACATCACCAAGTGACGGAGTCAAAAATGCAATTCGATTAATAAAAGAGGGTGGAGTTGATGCAATTAAATTAGAGGGTGGAAAAAGACAAAAAGAAACAATTAGGGCCATTGTAAATGCTGGTATACCCGTAGTTGGCCATATTGGTTTAACACCACAAACCGCATCAAATTTGGGTGGATTTAAGTTACAAGGTAAAACATCAGAGGAGGCTTTATCAGTACTAGAGGATGCTAAAGAATTACAGGAGGCAGGTTGTTTTGCAATTGTTCTAGAAATGGTTCCCGAAGCAGTTGCATCATCGATTACACAACTATTGGATATTCCAACGATTGGAATAGGTGCTGGTAATGGAACAAGTGGCCAAGTTTTAGTTTATCACGATATGTTGGGGTTATATTCCGATTTTGTTCCCAAGTTTTGTAAACAATATGCTAACCTTTCAGATACAATCAACAATTCATTAAAGTCATTTAAAAGTGAAATTGAAACTAGAGCTTTTCCATCACCAAGTCATTCATTCTCTATGAAAGAATCAGAGTTAAAGTTATATTGGGAAAAAATTCAAACATTAAATACAAATAAAATAAACGACAATAAACAAATGAACGAGTTTTATGATTCAGTATTATCAACAAATAAAAATATTATCAGTCAAAATAATTTATTAAAAGAAAAAAAGAATAGTATTAATAGCAATAGCAATATAAATAATATAAATAGTAATATAAAAAATAGTGTTAATAATATTGATAGTAAAAATAATAATATTAATAATATAAATAATAATATAAATAATAATATAAACAATAACAATACAAATAATGTTACACCAAATCAATTAGTAGTACCAGATAAAATGTCTTTTGGAAATAGTAATAAAAAGCCAAAAATTGCCGTAATTGGTGCAGGTGCAATGGGAAGTTTTTTTAGCGCAAAATTAGCAAAAAAAAATATAGCAGATGTTTGGATGGTATCTTCTTGGAAAGAACATGTGGATGCTATAAATAGAGATGGTTTAAAGTTTTATAATTTGGATGGTAAAGAAGAGAATGTTAAAGGTATTAGAGCAACATTGGATGGAATGCAGGTACTAAAGGATGGTCCACCCGATTTAGCATTAGTATTGGTAAAGAGTAATTCAACTAAACAAGCAGCAAATACAGCAGCTACAATTATTGGCGGTAATCCAAATGGTGCAGTAATAACCTTACAAAATGGAATTGGAAATAGAGAAGAAATCGAATCAGCTTTAAGTGATAGAGGATTGAAGAATCATGTATGGCAGGGTGTAACAAGTAATGCAGCTATTGTTGTGTCACCAGGTTTAGTTAAACAGACAGGTATTGGTGGCACATTCATCTCATCATCTTCATTTTTACAGTCTCAATTACCAAAACCAAGTACAATTGAAGAGAAGATTGCATTGGATACATTTAATTCAATTTTAAATGAATCAGGTGTACATTCAGATATCACATACAATGTTGAGGGTATGGTTTGGGGTAAAGTCGTGGCAAATGCAGCTATCAATCCATTAACAGCAGTATTGGGTGTACCAAACGGTGTTCTAATGGAAAATGAATATAGCAAAAATTTAATGAAAAAAATAATTCACGAAGCTATCGGTGTTTGTAATGCAAAGGGAATTAAATTGCCATATGGAGAGGATTCCGACGAAGCTTTTAAATATGTATCAGAAATTGCCTTTAAAACCGCCAAAAACTATTCAAGTATGCTTCAAGATGTCATCAGAGGCCAACCAACAGAAATTAAATCAATTAATGGTGTTATTGTAAAAGAAGGAGAAAAGTTCGATCTAGATGTTTCTCATAATAAAATGATAATGGAAATGGTTTTATCGGTATCAAACAGTAGAAAACAACAGCTAAAATTTATTTAAATAAAATTATTAGGTTGAATTATAATAATTTTTCCTTAAAGGTTTCAGCTATATTTTGAATATATATAAATGGTATGGCGAGATTAATATTGGTTTTTTATATTATTAAAAATTTTTAAATAAATATCTTTAATTTTTTATTAATATAAAATAATATGCTACCTATTTATCTTCCCAATATATTTTGAGAAATATTTAACTTTGGCTTATCTTTTATGTTAACATTATTTTTTTATATGGGAATATCTTAATATTTATTATGTATAATTAATATTATTTTCAAATAAATAATCTTCATTTTTTAAATCTTATACTTTTTTTATCTTTTGTTTTTAATATTTTAAATATTTAAACTTTTTTTTTTTTATATATTATGTTATATATATATAAAATAAATAGGGAAGTTTAATTTTTATTAACCATGGGGTTAAATATAATTTTGGCATATATTATTTTTATATTATTAATACTTAGGTTTGTAAGTATAAAATTTTAAGTACCAAATTAAAAATTAATTAAACTAACAATTACCATAGATATATATAAACAAAAGGTTTTCAAAAAATGATCCTATAAGACCTTCATGGATAGCAATACCAATATTTGGTCATTTTTATAATTGTAAGATATTTTATAGTTTTAATTTGTTAAATAATTATTCTAAACCTTTTTTTTATTAGGTGATTTTATGAAACCATTTTATGAAATTTCAAATTATACAAAGGATTTAACAAAAAAAAAAGTAATAGCATTTTGGTTTATGGATCAGTATATGTGTTTATTGTTACATCCAGATTCAGCAAGGGATTTTTTGGTAAAGAATGGTGATAATTTTTTAAATAGACCAATCATTTATACCAATCAGGTTTTATCTCACAATTTTTCAGGTTTATCACAGGCAAGAGATAAAAGGTGGGAGGCAACTAGAAACACATTTTCTTCATTATCTACAAATGTTTTATTGCGTAAAAAAACATATTATGTTGAAGAAAAAATAAAAGAAACAATTAATCATTTTGCAAATCATCAAATAGGAAATAAAATAAAATCATGGAAATTTACCAAACCTTTAATCATGAATATCTTTTATGAATATTTTCAAATATCAGAACCATTTGAACAAACAATGGTCGATCCAGAATGTTGGGAGTTAATAGAAGGGCTCTTTGATTTTGTTTCAAAAGCTCAAGGAAAACCTTTGCTCAATAGTAATGTTTTTGGTTTGTTTATTGGTTTATATCACAAGCTCTCAGATTTAAAGATATTAAAAAAATCATACAGTGTTATAAAAAAGAAACTTGTAGATCCCCATATGGACTCCATTGACAGAAATGCACCAAGAGATACCATTGACGAACTTATTCTATTAAATGAAAGTTACCCTAAGGAACAACAATTTGAACATAATGTAATAGCACCAATTTTCGATTTCTTAAATGCAGGTCTAAATTCAACAAGTATTTTAATGGAGTGGTTCTTATTAATTATGGCAAATCATCCCGAGGTTCAAGAAAAAATATATGAAGAACTTTCAACAATTAATAAAAGTTTTATTTCAACAAAGAATCGTTATAAAGATACACCTTACTTGAACTCTGTCATTAACGAAGTTATAAGATATAGACTCGGAACATCTACAGCACCAAGAGAAACAAAAGAAGATATCGAAATCGGTGGTATTTTTATTCCAAAGGGTTCAAGAGTTGCAATTTTAACCTCATCCATTTTTATGGATGAGGATTATTGGGAGAATCCACAACAATTTATAGCAGACCGTTTTATCGGCGAACCAAAGGGCCACATGGAAAGATTGCTTTTATATAGTGTTGGGAAAAGACAGTGTGTTGGAAAAAATTTAGCAAATGATATCAATTATCTATTTTGTTCAAATATGATATTAAATTTCAAGATAAAGTCATCAACAAATACAATCATTGATGATACACCAATTTTTAAATTAAATTCCTTACCTATATCTCATAAAATTATTTTAGAAAAGAGATAGAGTTTTAATAAAAAAATTTATAAAAAAAAAAGTTTATATTATTTTATTATTTTATTTTACCTATTTTTTATTATTCATTTGTTATTGGTTTGAAAATTTAATTTGTTTTCTATCTTATCTTTTAAATATTTTAAACCTATTGAGTTTGTATAAGTTTCTATTTTTGTTTTAGTTTGGTTATATAATTCTATAACCATGGTTGGTGGGTTTGATGGAAAAAACTTTAACAAAAAATCGATTAGTAATAAGTTACAATGTTTTGCTGAAGTGATCAAGAGGCTTTTAATTATAGGTCCGAAAAAAGAACTCTCAAGATTGAAAATAAAACTATACTTTAGAGCTAAAAAGTTGAATACTGAAAGATTACCAAATGCTGCGCAATCTTTTAAAAAACCTGTAAAGTAATAATTAAAATTAAATTCCGGAGGAATGCTTCTTAATTTGTCGGAATGGTGTTTTAAAAGCTCTTCAATAATGCCAAGGTTGCAGTTTTCTGTCTTTATAAGGATGTTATAGTAAATATCATATTGATGTTCTAATTTAAATATTTGATCGTAAAGGCCACATAATCTTAAAAAAACTAAAAATAATTGGCGGGAGAGTTGAAACCTGATTGATTTATCTCTACCAGTTGCCACATTAAGTTCTATAGTACCCTCTCCAATATTTATATCTGAGCAATTATTAAAAATCCAATAGGCTATTTTTTGGTATTCATTTGGATGACCATCTAGGAACAAAAGACTAAAATATTTGGATTTTGAAGTTTTAAATAGCTCTATTATAGGTTCTTGTTTTTTTTTTAGAAGTAGGTATGTATTGATACATTGTTTATACGATTCTAAAATATCACACATTTCTGAGATTTCATAAAGATTTGGTTTGTTGAGGGCTCTTAATAAAAATTTTAATGTTTTTGGTGAATTAAGGAAACTTGAATTGATTTTATCTATTAATAATTTTCTTCCAAGTGACTCTATTTGATTTTCATAATATTCTAATTGATCTTTATTTGCAATTGACACCCAATATTGATTCCTATTTTGGTATAAATGATCTTGATGGTTTTTAAAAAAGTAATCTAGTGTTTGTGTATGTTTAGCAGATGCCAATATACCATGAGCACTAATCTGTACTAAATTTGCCTTCAAAATCATGTCAATTAATTCAACTTGGCCACTTTTTACAAACAAATGAAAAATTTCTTTTTCTATGGATTCATCTTTGAAAAATAACAAATGTTCTGAATAAAATTGAAATCTTTCTTCAATACCTCTTGTATCACTACCATAAACGATAAGATCAGAGTAAAAATCCAAATATTTTAAAGAGAATTGTTTTGATTTTCCTATTGATTTTTCTCTATTTTTGAATAATATATAATATATAATTGGTTTGTTTTTTCGATTAATTGAATAAAATAGCTTTATAAAGTTTTGAATTATTTTTTTTAAATTATTATTTTCAATAATTTTATTCATATTATTATTATTATTATTGTTATTGTTATTGTTATTGTTATTTTTATAATTTTCTTTATTAATATTTTTTATAAATTTTATAATATCGAAATTTAATTGTTCTTTTGTAAATAGATCTTTAATTGAATCAATATTTTTTGGACTAATATAATATTTTTGGTTAACTTTAAAATGATTTACTATTATTTTAATAACTTTAAAAAGTTGATTGATTTTAAAATTTTTTTTAAAAATTTTTAGTAAAATTGAAGGGTTATATTTTGATGGAACTTTATAATTCTCTTTAAGGAAACCATAAAACTCGAATGATTGAGCAGTAAGGAGACCGATTGGTAAAATATCTATATTTTCATTTGTTAGATCTAAAATAGTTTGAGAATAATCTAAAAATACTGTTAATGCTGCAATATTTGAATGTGATAATAACATATTTAAAGTTAGATGCTTGTCTAGGGTAAAATGTTTTGAATAGATTTCAAAAAAAGTTCTATAAAATTGTCTATTCTCTTGATTATCTTTGTTTATAATTGAGAAGATGGGATTACCCGTATTGATTACATCAAGTGATAAATAGCTATTACTTTTGATTTTATCTTTAATAATTGCCTCTGCATTACTGAAACGGTAAAATATATGGCTAATGTGATAAATTTGATTATACGTTTTTATATGACTGAAAATAAAATTTGAAAAAATTTTCTTGAATATTGCTTTGTTTCTTATTACACGCCAGAATAAATGTTCTAATGCATCGATTTCTAAGTTTAATAATTTGGGTTGTTCCTTATTGAATGAGTTTATATTGCTTTCTTTTAAAATATTTTCTTTAATTTGTAATATTTCACCAACTCTATCGTAAATATCTTTTTTACTTAGGTTTATAAATTCTAAATCTAATGATTTTGCAATGATATTTAATTCTGAGGTTTCAATTTCTTCATATTTGACTTTTTTATATTTATTAATGCAGAAATCGACATTATTATTTATATCATTTATATCATTATTTTCATTATTATCATTATTATCATCTATATCGTTACTGTTTTCAACACTATTTATTTTTCTTTTATTATTATTATTATACATGAGATATTATAATTAATATTATGATCAATTGATGTTAATATAAATATTAATTATTGTGTGTAAATTTTAAATTTTTTTTTTAATTTTTATTTTTATTGTGTATATTTTTTTTAATATAAAAAAATTTAATTTTTATTTTTTTTTTTTTTAATTTTTATTTTTGTTGTGTATATTTTTTTTAATATAAAAAAATTTTTTTTTATGACAAAAAAATTGCACAAACTTGGCTGATTTGAACAATAATTTTTTTTTTATTTTTTTGTAATTTTTAAAAATGTGACACTTTGGTTTAATTTAAAATATATTTGACCAGTGCGAAATTTTATTACCAGATTATCCATACCATGACTATTATTTCATTAAAATATTTTAAATTTTCATTTTTCATAAAAACAAACGATTAACAACAATGACCATTTTTAAAAGTTATACTCTTTATGTATTTTTATCTATATTGTTTACTTTGATCAAAGCAAATTCATCACCATTAATTTTAGTTAGCTATTTTGATGGTGATGAAATAGACTCAACAAATTGCAAAGTTAATCAGTTAATAAAAGCAACCATAATAAAACCATTAGAGTGTATCAGGTTTCAACATCAACATGAATTTTCAACTTTAAAATATAACGAAAATGACCATGACGATATTATAGTAGAAACATTATATAATGATTTAGATTGTAAAGGTAAAAAGTTAAAATAATAGTTTTAAAAAAATAAAATCAAACATCTAATATTTTAAATTAAAGAATATAAAGAGCAAGTATTTCATAGATTAAATTATTGTAATAGTTCAGCTCATAGTTTTTGGGGCGTTGAGAATATTCAACTATCGATCATCAATGACATTGATATACCGATCAATACAATAGTTCATGTTTCATACAAGGGCGAATGTAATGGTCAATTTAAAAACACATTTAAAAGAATCGACTATCAATATACAAACTATTGCTCTGGTTCAGAATACATCACCACTAAATCATCATGCAACTCTACTGCTGAAATAGTTCACACATATAAAGGCCCGTCCTGTTCTGGTACCCAATATCTCGATCAAGTTTTCCCGTTTGTTAATGATTGCACAGATATTAATAATAACTATTTACAATTTTGTAATATTTAAAAATAAAATAAAATAAATTCAATTAAAATTAAACATTAAATAAAGCTTTAAACAAAAGTAATTATAAAATAGTTTATGATTTTTAAATAAAAAAATATAAATTTTATTAAATAAAGTATTTATTGTTTAATATTTATTATTTACCATTTAATATTTTGATATAGTTGATTTGCTTTTAAGACTATAGATTGATTGATTTCGCTATCTAAATCAATATTGATTAGTAAGAATAAAATGTCCACTTTGCACATTGATTTGGAAGCACCATCAATAAACAATGGGATTAGCTCTTGATTATTCATAATTTGGGATAACTCTAGCATCACATTATAGTTGGATGGATTATATTTGAGGGACTCGACTAAGAGATCTTTTTTGTTCATATTTATAGTGGTGTTGGCGGCAGAGATACCGACAATAGCAGCGGCTGGTAAGGAAGGATCGACAGTGTTATTTATATCAAAGTCTTGTATATTGGGTAGTTGGATAGAGGAGCTTTCATCTTGTAAGTAATTTGATAAACTATAATATACAGTTGATAACTGAACAGACATTGCGCTATTATAATAGTTATTATAATAATCTAATAGTGAATGATCTTTAATCAAAGATAATATTTTAATTAAAATTTCTTTTTTTGAGTAGCTTATATTATTTGTTTCTTCCAATACCATAACTTGATCCTCATCGTCTTCAAGTTCAAAGTAGAGACCGTAATAAGATTTCCAACATTCACTTGGACTCATTGTCGAAATTGCTTTAGAGTATAATTGTTTATTGTTGATAGTCGTTCCATTGGATAGAGTAATTGTTGATTTTGTTTTTGAAAATACCGCTAAATTATGACATATATTTGAATAATTTGAATCCAATTCATACACTAATTTTGCTAGATCGAATCTGTTCATTGATGGGTTCTCTTCATTTAAATAGACCACTTCTTCTGGATTATTTAATAACGTTGATAGGTTATTTAATGAACCAACAAAACTATTATCTAAATTATATGATTTGATATATAGTTGCTTTTGATCCATTTCAACATCATCTACCAATGTGATTGATTTATTCTTTCTATTATTTAATAAAATTGCTAAATTAAAATAATTGATTGCTTCGTTGGGTTCATAAAATATCTTTTCTTTTAATGATTCGATTGAATTATTTAATTGCTCATTCTCTTCATCATCAACTTTATTGTTACCATTATTTTTTATTGTATGGTTTGGTGCTACATTGATTGAAAAAATTAATTTTATTTAACACACTACCTTCTCTTATAAGTTTATTTTTTTGTTGTGGTTGCTGTGTTGCTAATTTATCTGTTATAAAAATTTTTTAAAAAAAAAATTGGGAAAATTAATAAATTATATAAAGAAACTATTAATATTTTTAGATAACTTTACTCATATTTATATGAAATAAATAATTATATTAATTGATTATTGATTATTGATTATAATATTGATAAATTTAATATATATAAATAAAAAAAAGAAAAAAAATAAAACATTTTTTTTATTATTTTTTAATTACTTTTTTTTGTTTTTTATTTTTTTTATATAAAAAATTTGTAAATCAACTTCTAATAAAATAATTAAATAATAAAAATACAATCTTAAAAGGAGTTTATGTTATGATGTGTGGTGGTAGTGGTGTAAATGATGTTTTGGTGTGTGTTTTTTTTTTTTTATTTATTGACCAATAATATTTATTTTTTTTATTTTTTTTATTTTTTAAAAGGTTATTATGATTGTAGTTGACTTTTCAGATAATTTTAATTTATTGTTTTTATTATTATTAGGATTTTTTCAATTTGGGAATATAACGATATGTTATAAAAATTATTTAAATTTTAATTAAGTTTTATTAAAGTTTTATTAAAGTTTAATTAAAGTTTGATTTAAAATTTTAAATATTAAAGAATAAAATGATAAAAAAAAAAACATAAAAAAAAGAAATCTATTTTTAAATTTATTTATATAGCATACTTGAATATTTGAATAAAACATAAAATAAAATATTTTTTTTTAATTTTTTTTTTTTTAAAAATAATTTTTTTTTTTTAAAATTTATTTTTATTTTAAATTAATCCAATACTGAATCTTTTTTTTTTTTTCCATATAAATTTCTTTTTTGTATAATATTTTTTATATATATATATTTTTTTGTAAATATTTTTTTTTTATATAAAATGGAATTTTCGATTAGGATTGATCCAAACTCGAACGATAATAATAACAATAATAGTAATAACAATGATATAAATAATAATAATTTTAATGATATAGATATTTCAGATTATAATAATAATCATAATAATCATAATATAAATAACCATAATATGGGTATCAACAATAATTATATAAACCATAGCAATGGAAATTTTGGTAATACAGGTGGCATGCATTCTATGCCCAATCCATACTCGGACTCAGGCAATAATTTTAGAGATAATAATAATAATAATAATAATAATAATAATAATAATATTGTCAATTTTTCATTTGAAACACCATTAAGTAACCTAACCAATCAAATATCAAGAAACTTTTCTTCACTAAGCCATTTAATAAATAATCGAAACCCAGAACCAAATAATCGTTTCAATACTTCAACTACCAATACAAATCCTGGTAGATTATCATCATTATATTTACAACGACAACAGCAAGAACAAACACAACAACAACTACAACAACAAACACAACAACAACAGCCATCACACCAAATACCACAAAACAACACATTACCAAATAATAGCAACAATAGTACATTTAGTTTTAATAACATATTACCAAATATAATAAGGCTTCAATCGATGCAACAAAACCAAAACCAAAATCAAAATCAAAACCAAAACCAAAACCAAAATTTACAACAACAACAACAACCATATCAAACACCACAAATTATTCAACAAGAACATAACGATGAATTAGATGCAGATATTTTAGAATTTAATGACACCAATAACAGCAATGATAATAATGACCCAGTTCAAACCACAACAACATCAAATACAACTACAGCCAGATTTGATTTACCAATTTTATTAAGATGGATAGAACAAAATCTACCCTTTTTATTTATTTTACTCACTGTATTTTTATATAATCATAGACAAGGAATTTTAGTTTTCTTATGGCAACAAACGGTGTTTATGCATGTTGATCAAGCAATCAAAAACCAAGTTGCATTACAACACAAACGTTCATTAGTGAATCTAATATGGATCATTTTAACACTATCCAGCAATGTAGCAACCACCTATTTCATTTTCTCACCACAACAACTTTGGCTTTCAATGGCATTTATTCCACCAAAGCTCACAGATTTTAATATTTGTTCATCTTTTTGGGTAGTTATTCTTAATGACTTTATTGCAAGATTTTGTGGTATGATTGTAAAATCAATTTGCATCATAGCAGTAGGTCATCGTCCACCATTTAAACGTCGTGGTCAATTATATAGTGCAATAGAATCTGCAACCCATTTGTATAGAACACTATTACCAATTACAGTGTGGGTCAGTTATTTATACTCATTACAACAAAATGGGGATCATATTTTCAGCAGTGTTATGATTGGACTTTATTTAACCATCAAACTATCCTCTACTATCGAAAGAGTTAAACTTTGTTTCTCAACATTGCGTGCATTCGTCCTGCACGAAGTTCTCTATGGTAAAAAAGCTACATCCGAACAAATTATGGAAGCAGGTGACGTTTGCAGTATCTGTAGATCCAATTTAATCTCACCAATCGTTTTAAGATGCAACCATATCTTTTGCGAAGATTGTGTTAGTCAATGGTTCGAACTTGAAAAAACATGTCCTATTTGTAGAACACCATGTAGAACCGCTGGTAACAAAACTCATGCTGATGGATCCACAACATACTATCTTCAATTGTTTTAAAATAAAATAAATAATCTTATTTTATAAATAAAAAGAACAAAAGATACATTTTTTAGTTTTTATTTTTTAAAATGAAAAATTATCTTATTAAATTTAACTTTTCATTTTATAACTTTATTTTAATTATTCTTGAATGAAACCTGGTAAATGCTTTGCGTTATCACTCTTTGATAATTCTAAAGATTCTGCAATAAGTTTTTCGAAATCTGTTTTTGGGTCAATTTCTTTATTTTTATAGCATGATCTAAAATAATTTGCCCATTGGAATTCTGCATATGGAATAAATGTCTTTTTAAAACCACCTTTAATTTTAACAACTGCTGCAATACTTCTAAATATATCATCCTCTAATAATCCGACACTTTGTGGAATTTCCTATAAAAATAAAGCTTTATTATTAGTGATTATTATTTGGTGATCTATATAATAATGAATATTTACATTAACATTTACTGGACCTTCACCATGCTTGTTATATGGATGAACCCATTTTTCTTGGTTCATTTTGTTCCAAAATTCGGTTTGGTCTGAAAGATGTGATAAATCTGAAACTACATTAATATACATAATTGGTTTATTTGAAAATATATTTTCTTCTAATGGAATATCTTTAAAGAAATCATCGCCTAATTCGTGTAATGCTCTGCATAAATGATGATTATCGATTAAAAACACTTCATTATTTTTAATAACAACTGGGGCTGGATGTGTTTTTAAAAATTCTGATACCTTTTGGATACCTTGTGATGATTTTAATTCTTGTAATTCACCTACTTTTCTTAATACATGATTCATTCCAACTGCACATTGTGTTGGTCTGAGTTTTTCAATCAACATATATGACATTTTGATTTATTACTATATTATTATTTTTAAATTATAAAAAAAAAGAAAAAAATTTTGAATGGAAAATGATAAAAATTAAAAAAAAAAAAAAAAAAAAAAAAAAAATTAAAATTAAAAAAATTAATTATTCAGGAGATTTTTTTTTCTATCTATTTATAAATATAACAATAATATTATTTGTTATTTTTTAATAAAGCATTAAAACATGTAAAATAAAACAAAATGTAATTTTTTTCAAAATTATAATAAAAAATAGATTTGCGATTAGTGGGGTTTTTTTGGGAGTTGGATTCTGTTTTAAGGTTGTCTTAACAAACCTTAATCAAGTAAAATGTCATTGAATAATTTTTTTATTTTTTTTTTATTAATTATAAAAAGAAATAAAAATAAAATTAATAAATAATAATTGTTAGTTTAATTTATTAAAATAAATCTTTTCAATTTTAGAAAAAATAAAATAAAATAAAAATAAAAAAAAATAAAAATAAAAAAATATTTTTTTAATATTTTTATAATAATTATATGCAATTTAAGACCAAAATCCACTCCTGAGTGACGTTTTTTTGAAAACACTCTTATTTTTTTTTTTTGTTTTTTCCTGCAACAAGCTAACTTTCCTGTGATTCTATAAATAATTATAATAAAAAAAAAAAAAAATAAAAAAAAAGTAAATAATAATTATTTATTTTTATTTTTTTTATTTTTATTTTATTTTTTTTTTTTTATTTATTTAAAAGAAAATTTTTTTTTTAAAAGATAAACAAATTGTAATTTGTATTATTAAATTATTTTAAAAAAAATATTAAATTATCTTAAAAATTTAAACAACATATAAATTAAAAAAAAAAAATTACAAAATTTTGATAAAAAAAAGCTATAAAAAATATTTAAACTCAAAAATAATATTAAAACAATAACAATAGCAATATAAAATAAGACAACAAAAAATGGGAAAAGATTATAAAGATGAAGAAAATGAAAATGAAATGAAAGAAGTAAATTTAAATAAAAAAACTGGTGATGATGGATCATTAGATTACATAGCACCATACCAACCCCCAAATTTTTACCCGACAGGATCATCATCTTTATCAACAACTGAAGCCAATGCTAACAATAACAACAATAATTATAGCTCATATTACCCAAATAATAGTCAAACAACAACATCAACAAACTCTAATCACGATCCTAATGTAAATTATTATTATGGTACAAATAATGTAAATCCAATTGATTTATCAAAGAATTCAGATAATACCACATACGTTCAATCATCACCCCCACCAGTAATTATTTATTCAACATCCACAACAAGCTACAGTGATTCCACAACCAATAGAACGACATCCACCACTCATAACAACAATCGTAATCATGAAAAAGACTTAAGAAGAAAAAGAATTTGCTTTTCATTCATACCTTTATTGACAATTATAATTATATTGGTATTGGTATTTACTTTTAGATATATTTAAATTATAAATAAAGTTTTTATTGTATATATAAAAAAAAAAAAAACACAAAGTTTATTTTTTATAATTATTTTCCTCTATTAAAATATACAATTATTTTAATAGATATATTAGTTTTTATTAATTTTTATTATTATATAAGAAAAAAAGGATTTATTATTTTTTTTTTAAAAAAAAGAACACATAAAAAATATATATATTAAATCTATAAGAGAAATTAATTGGTAACAGTAAATGTTCTTGAAACACCCAAATATTGAGTGAGGTCTTTTGAAATTGGATCTTTTTTGGCGTAACCAGTATGGGTAATACGATATGTACCTGGTTGGGTGCTTGGGTCGATATTCCATTCGATAGTAATTAAGGATTGAGCTAAATTATGCATTTTCCAAATGAATTTGGTATCCCAATCACCATCATTTAAAACGGTAACCCATTGGTTATTAACGTATTGATCAACAGTCAAGAAAGATGACTCTATCATAAAGTTATTTCTTGGATTGGCACCATAGAAAACAACACTAGCTTGTGAACCTACGGAATAGGATTCTTGAGCGTCGGTATAAATCTTTCCGAAATCATCGCCACTTGGAGCTTCATCAAAGATAACTGGTGGTAAGAAGAAAAGAGTGTGACCTGTTAAGTTACGTGGGAAGGTTCCTGGATCAACTTCTGTACCATCGACAATTGATTGAGCGAGTTTAGCAAACTCTTGTTGATAGCCACCCAATGTGTGTGGACCGAAAATAGTTGAGGCACCTTCATATCTTTGGGTTTCATATTCTTCGTAAGTGGCAATATAACCAGAGTAAGTATTGGCAAGACCAGCAACTAAAACAATTGGATCTTGAATTGATTGACCAATGACTTCACGAACTGTATTTCTGAGACGACGACCAGACATAGTGGTGAATTCACCTGGAACAGCAACCAAAACAATTTGACCAATGGTAATAATTTGAACTGGTAAAACATCTGGGGTCCATGGGTATGGTTTAGTTAAACCAACATCAATGAGAATTGGTTTTGGAGATTGACATTGTTTTTGATCTTCAGTTGGAACAGCAATAAATTTAGAAATGAAATTCCAGAAAATGTTACCAGAGGTAGAGTTGTCACCTTGGGTGAAATCAAATGCACCTGGGCCATCAGTAGTACCAGCAGCAAAACTATAACCCATAGCAGCTCTACAGGTAGTGGCACCTTCGACACCATTGTTAAATGGAGCTTGGACAGAGATGTTGGTCATTTGAACCCATGAGTGTCTGTATTGAATTGGGCCTTGAACTGGGATAGAGGCATTTTCAAATAATTCAAGTGCTTTCTTGAATTGGTTTGTACCAATGATTTGAGTGCTTTCAAACATATCACCATTTTTACCTGGACCAATTGCTTTACAACCCTCATTCTTTCCATTGCAAGTTGATGAGGAATCTACACAAGGAGTTCCATCTGGGCAGAAGGCTCCTTTAGTATTTGGACTTACATCACCTTCATTACTTTGACCAAATGAGGCAATGAATGGACCTTGGCCTGGGAGTGTTGAATTACCATTTTGATATTTTTCCCACATATAACTAGCATAACCTTTATTATCACCACTGATTAAATGATTTGTGTTATTCATACTGGTGCAATGGACAGCAAAGAATGACATTGCTGCAACTGGGTTACCATTTAAATCTTCGATTCTAATAACAGTCATATTCTTATCGACATCATAGTCATAGAGAGCTTTTTCTTCTTCTGGATTGTTTTGATAAGCGGTTGGGGAACGATTGATATTGGACTCTAATAATTCACCTTGTTGTGCTAACATTCTGGCTGGAGCGACACTCTTGTGGGCTCTAACAATTGCCTGAACAATACCATCAACAATAGTATTAAAATTATCTTCATAGAAACCTAATGTTGTAATACCATAAAGTGCATACATTGAATATCCTCCTGGGCCGCTGTGAGTATGAGTACCACTTAATAAAACATTTTCGTGACTATAAACATTTTCTCCAAAAATAGCTTGTAAATCTTGAATAACCTTAATTTTAACTGCTTGGAAAATCATACATGAATCTGTTGAAACATAAACGGCTCTATTACCATTACTGTCAACAAATACAAATGCTCTTGCTCTTAAACGAAAATGAAGACCTCCTGTAATCTGACCTGGCATAGCATATCCCATCATACCAGCTAAAAATTAAAAACAAAAAAAATTAGTATAAAAGTTTATATTGATGTCTTATTTTAACAATTATGTGATAATTACTTTCAGCAGCTGGACCTGTAATATCATAAATACCAGTACCAATTTGATATGATGAATCATCAAATTTTATATGATTAACTGGGATTTTTATTGCGTTTGCATAATAAATTAAAATACCTATAAAGGTAAGAAAGAGTAATGTTTTATTAAAGTTCATCTGTTAAAAAAAAAAAATTTTGATTAGTATTTGAATATTAATTATATCTAAAAAAAAATAATAACAGTAAACCTTAAAAAAAGTAAAAAGTAATAAATAAATTTAATGTTACTATTATACAATTTTGATTTATAAATTGTTTTTTTTTTTTTTTTTATTTTTTGAAATTTTTTTTCCAAATTTTTTTAATTTAAAAAAATATTAAATAAAAAAAATAAAATTTTATTTTATAGGGTTTTATTTGATAAAATAAAATAAATATCTTTTCCAAAATCCCTAAAGGATATTATTTTAAAAACTATAGTTTTATTTTATTATTTTTTTTATTGTGAAGTTATTGTGAATATTTTAACTATTTTACTTGTATATCTGATATATTTAATTATTTAATAATTATATATTTGATTTTGAAAAAAAAAAAAAAAAAAAAAGGGGTAAAATTTTGAAAAAAAATAAATAAAAAAAAATTAATAAAATAAAATTAAAATATTTTAATTTAATTAACCCACTTTCGAAACCTATAAAGAAAGTTCCATCTCATTTTATTGTTTTTTTTTAAATTATATACATTTATAAATACTTTTTTAAATAAATAAATATATAAATGGAAATATACAAACTAATATATAATTCAAATAAAATAATTTTATATTATTTTATTTTTTTTAACCTCCAATTTTTTTTTTTTTCTTCTAAATTTTATTTTTTTCTGAATTTTTGAAAACTAATTTTTTTTTATTTTTTGTTTTTTTATTATGAAAATTTTAGATCATTATTTTCTAAAGAATGAGCAATCCACAATCAACCAATAAATATAATATCTCAGAGATTTACAATAAATTAAAATCTTGTCCAGTTTGCAACATTGAATTGGATACATTTTCATTTATTGCACATATAACTGATTGTCTTATTGGGCTATCAATTGCTTATAAAATTGTGAGTAAATAGATTTAATATTATAATTAATCTCACAATTACTAACTATTTTAATTTAAAATCTAGGATTATAAGTCAGTAATATATTCATCAGAATTAAAATATAAACCATATGATTCTTTGTTTTCACAAAACATACATTCACAGAACGAAGACGAAAGTTTATTAAAAAAAAGAAAAAGAATAAATGAAGAAGAAGAGAATAAAACTTTAGATAACACTCAAAATAATTGTAACACCAGTATCAATAATAGTAATAATGGTCCTATAAATGATAACCAGCATGAAAATACTGGTAACAAAGAATTAGACCCACAAATAAACGAAAGTAATAATACCGAAAACAAACAAAATAGTACTCTAGATACACCTCAATGTTTAGTGGGTTGTATTGAAAATTTAAATACCTGTCATATATATAAAAACGGTAAATACATATTAAAACTTTTGTAAATTTACAACAATAATTATACTAATTATATTTTTCATTTATAGATAAAATATTTTCGCTTTGTTCGGTTGAACATATTATCGATTTTCATCAATATAAACTTATTAAAAAAAAAATGGATTTAAATGAAGACAACGAAAAGCAAGATTTTTATAATGTAAAATGTTGTGGTAGACCATGCTCAAATCCAATAGGTTGTATATTTAGAGTCGAAAATAAAGTGACAAAAGAAGATAAACATTATTGTTCAGTCGGTTGTTTATTAATGTCAAATGTATTTAAATTAAAGTCACGATTCGAATAGGATAATAGTTAATAAATAAAGGTTTTTTGATCAATTAATTAGATTCAGATTTTTTTTTTTTTTTTTTTTTTATTTTCAAAATTTTTTTTTTATTTAATTTTTTTTTTAATAAATTATTTAAATATTTTGCATAAAATATACCATTTTTTTTTATTAATCATGGAGCAAGAAGATGATCTTTGTAACAATCTAGATATAACTGACAGTGGTAATTTCATGAACAATAAAGAATCAAGTTTAGAATATAATATTTTTACTCAATTGGATGAGGGAATTGATAAAATAACAAAAATAGATACCAAAAAAGATTTTAATAATAGAAAAAGTACAAATATCCGAGATACTGATGATAGGTTAAACATAAATTTAATAAATAGTGACAGTGACAGTGATAACGAAAAAGATAAAAATAAAAATAATAGAAATATAGATAGAAATAATATAATAACCAAAAACAATAATAATAAGAATACAGAGATTACAATAGATAGTGATAGCAACAGTGAACATAATAGTGATGTGGCTAGTAGTACAATGCTTAGTTGTTTTTTTAGTAAGAAAATAGTTTTTGATAAAGTTAGGTTATATATAAAAGATAATGTGCTTTATAAATGCAGATTTCTTTTATTTAAGAAATCAAAGATAATGTAAGTATAGTCCACCATATTTTCAAACAAAAAAAAATTTCTAATTTTAATTTAAAAAAAAAAAAAATTAAAGTAATTTAGAAATAGATGATATACAAAAAAGAGTTCAAAGATTGGTTTATATTTTATTATTAAAGAAAGGTGATGTTTTGTTTTTAAGAGATAGAGATTTATTGGTATCATTAAGTAAGTAAAGTTAATTATTTTTATATATCATGTGGATTCTAACTAAATTTTTATAAACAATAGGGTTGCATAATAGTAATTCGATGCCAAAGAATGTGATAATAAAAAATAAAAATGGAACTCGTATTGATATTGACAACCATAAATACACATTTATTATTCAAAGACTTTAAAAAAAACTGTAAAAAAGCCCATTAAAATTTATAACAAATAAAAACAAACAATTACAAAACCGTGTGTATATTTATTTATTAAATTTTTTTAATTTTTTTTTAATTTTTTTTTTTTTTTAATAGAAATATACATTAAAGTTTATTAAAACTTGGTTACCATTATTATTATTATTACTATTATTATTATTTGTGTTATTATTAATTATTGTTTACATAAAGTTCTTTGGCATAGCAATACCTAATTTTTGTTCCATAGTTTGGTGGAGTTGTGGAGTTGGGATGGCTGATAATAATGGATCTATTTTAAAAAAAAAAGGAAGGTTAGTAAATATTTTGTATTATTTATTATTATAAAATATTAGGCATTGCTCCTAAAATGTAAACTGGGTCAATATTGATTATTATTATTAATTTACCTGAAAGATAGTCTGAAAAATCAAAATCTTCATCTAAACCTAAATGAGTTTCTAAAGCAATCATTGAACTTGGTAAAGTTGGTAATCTTTTATATTGTGAATAAATTTGTTTTTCAATTTCATTATTAAGAGTCATATGTGAACCAAAAACGTTTTTCATAGCAAAATATTTTAATTTTTCATCTGTTTTACCTTGCTGTATAATAAAAAACATGATATTAATATTAAATATAAAAAATAGATAGGTTTTTTTATTTTTTTTAAAACTTACATCTAATTGAATAGCTTGAACTGGATGTGCTAATCCTTTTGTATTACTGACTTCATTTCTTAAAACTGGTAAATCTAAATCTTTTTGAACAATATTTTCCATTATTATTTATTATATATATTTGTGTATTTGTGTGTGATTAAAATTAATATAAAAAAAATTAAATTAAAAAAAAAAAAAATTGCATCTTCCAAATTTTAAAAAAAAAAAATTAAAAAAAAATTAAAAAAAAATATTTTTAACAAATTTTTTTTTTTTTTTTTTTTTTTTTTTATTGGTAAATTAATCAAAAAAATAAAACTGAACAACCAAAAATTTAATTTAATTTAATTTAATTTAATCATTTTATTAATTTTAATAAAGTGACATCATATGAAAACCTTTATTTAAAACCTTTATATATTGACCATATAAATGTAAGTCTATTGAATTAAAAAATTTGGTACTTGTATTAAAACATTGGATTTTTTTTAATGATTTTGGAACATATTCAATTGGTGGTGAGCTATCCCCTACTATGATGGTTTCTACAGAGTCTGGTAAACTGTCGCTGGTTATGGGTTGTAAATACATTATACCAAAACCTATTTCCTTTAAATTTTGTGGTAAATATTTAGCAGATAATATATGATTATATTTTTCACCAAATTGTATAGATTCGATGGTATCAGGAAGAATTCCTTCAGAATCGAAAGGTTGATTAAAACATGAGCCAAAACGAACACGGGTAACACCTCTTGGGATGGATCCTTTTGCGAGTTGTTGATTGAAACGATATCCAAATTCGACAATTTTTAAATTTTTAGCCTTAACTGTTTCACTTAAAACACCAGCTGGAAGAGGTTGGTTAAAGTTGAAACCAAAAACAATATGTTTTACACTATCTGGAATCGATCCTGGAACCAATGGTTGGTCGAAATAATAACCAAACTCTAATTTTTCGACTGTTGATGGAATGAAACCGGGTTCAATTGGTGAATCGAAATAATGATTAAGCTTTAAATGTACAACTGAGGGTGGAATATATTGAAAGTTAAAATTGTCGCAAATAATTTCTTTGAGAGATTTTGGTAATACTGATTCGTCAGTGATATGATTGAAATCTAATCCAAATTGGATTGATGTTACACCCACAGGTATTGAAAAAGGTTCTAGAGGTTGGTTAAAGTCATGTCCAAACTTTAGGGTTTTTAAATTTGATGGTAAAACATCTTTATGTATAGCACTGTTAAATTCATAGCCAAATTGAATATAATTGATGTTGGATGGAAATGCATTTGGTTCTAATACTTTATTGAATGAATGAGATAGTTCAATAATCTCTAAGCTTTGAGGTAAAGAAAATGGAGCAATTATTTGGTTGAAATCGTAACGGAATATTAAATGCTTTAGTGTTGGAGGTAGTGTATTTGGTAATATTACTTGATTAAAATAACCAAACTCTAATACTTGTAACTGAGGTGGAAGGTGATCTTTTTCTATTATTTGATTAAAGCGGCCATCGAAACGAATTTTATTAACAGAGCTTGGGAATGTATTTGGTAAAAGTTTTTGATTAAAGTCGTGTCCAAATACAATAGAGGTGACTCCATCGGGTATTGTGTTTTGTTTTAATGGTTGGTTAAATTTATCACCAAATACAAGGGATTCTAATTTGAGCGGCAAAACATCTTCATCTATGGGAAAAGAGTATCTAGAGCCAAAAACTAAACTAGTCAGGGATGCAGGTAAAGTTCCAGGTTCAATGTACTGATTGAAACTTTTTCCAAAGGTTAATGATTTTAATGAGTCTGGTAAAATTCCCTTCTCAATCTTATGGTTCCAGCTATCTCCAAATTTAAGTGAGGTTAAAGAATGAGGAAGCGAATTATACTCTAGTTTTTGGTCAAAATAAAATCCAAATTGAATACTGGCTATATTATTGGGTAATGAGTTGGGTGTTAATGTTTGGTTGAAACGATAGTCAAATTGTAAAGTATTAATTGACTTTGGTAAAACTTTAGGAATAATACTATCATATTGGTGCATTGAGTTGTCAATATCTAACTCTAAATTATTTAAATACTCTTTGAATTGGAAATCTTTCAATCTTTCTAAATTAAATTTTCTTTGGTAAAAATGAATACTATATAATCTAAGTTGGTTAAATATTTCTGAACGAATTACACAATTACGCCACATTTTAAAAAATATAATATCATTTTTAAATTTATCATTATTTTTATGATTTATTTCAATTTCTTTTAAATTATTAATAGAATTATTTTTTTTTATTTTTATATTTGTAACCATTTTTATTATTTTTATAAAATTATTAAATTTTTTATTATTTAAATTTTTCGATTATTTTATTATTATTAATATAATTATTTGAGTCGTATGTACAATTGATTATCTAATGAATAAAAAAAAAAAAAAATTAGTTTATATAAAAAAAAATTTATAAAATAAAAAATAAAAAAAAATATTAGTTTTTAAAATATTTATTTATTAAAAATTATTTACTTTTAATTTTCTTTCGGTTTTCTTGTTTTTAAACGTCTTTTTTTTTTTAATTATGTTATAATATAGTTTTTTTTTTTTTTTTTAAAATTTAAAATTTTAAATTTAAATTTAAATTTAAATTTTTAAAAAAAATGGCAAGATTTATTTTTAAATATAGAAAAAATCTAAAGATTAAAAAAAAAAGAACTAAAAAAAAATTTTAAAATTATTTATTCTTATTGTTTTAAGAATAGAATATTATGATTATATAAAAAAATATATGTTTTAATTAAAAAAAAAAATATAAAAAAATATAAAAAAATATAAAAAAAAAAATATAAAATTTAAAATATTTAATGCCCCACATTTTAAAATATCTTTATAAAATACCATTTAAGAATTATTTCCCCCACTTTTGTGTTTTAAAAAAAAAAATTTGTTATATGTATACTTTAATATCCCTAAAAAAGATATGAATATATTTTAATAAGTAATAAGAAAAATAGTTGTTTTTTTTATAATACTTTTTTATTTTATTTGTTTATTTATTTCATTTTTTTTTTTTTGGAGTTAAATAATTATTTATTTGAATTTAGACCTCATATGGGAGTGACTTGGATTTTTTCATTGTAATGAATTTCATTACCAGTACCAATGTCATTTAAAACCAAAAATGGAATTTTATCTTTACCCTTTGCTCTTGTTTTGATAAATACTGCAATTAATACAACAATTACAATAAATAATACTGATGGAATTATAATTAAAAGATAGAATTTTGCATCTTCATAATTACTACCGCCACTGTTATTTTTGTTATTTTTATCTACTTTTTCTTCTTTAAAGTCAAAATCTAAAGATGGGGAAGATGATGATGAACCAGAGTTTTGAGATTGTTGTTTATTGAAATCATATTCCCCAACAATATTACTGTAAAATGGAATGACCTTGGCTTGGTCTATGGATATATTTCCTGGTACATTTAAAACGAATAAACTGTAATGAATTTGGTCATTTCCTGGTTCTGTTTGTAATAGTTTTGAATTTTTTCTTTCGACGACTGTATAAGTGGTGTTGAGTTCACATACTATAATTGTATCACTGTTTATTCTATTTTCACATTTCTTTCTCTCAACAAATAGTTTAGATGATTTTTCTAAATAAACCTGTGGAGATTGATTAAAGTTGTGACCGAGAATAGTTATTACTTTTGTATGTGGTGTTTGTGGTTGGTTTGGAATACCGATAACACGGTCAATAATTGGGTTTGAATAACAGTATTCATATTTAGTTGAATTAAATGATTGTATATTTTTAATAGAAATTGAATTTTGACAAGCTGACCCATTTGGCAAATAACATCTAATAACTGAAGTGGAGAATGAAACTAATTCACATGTTTTTGAGCCTATTTTAACCTCTGGTGGACTGGAATCTTGATCAATTATATTTAAAATGAAACGGCCTTTGATATCCACAATGCCACCAGTATTATTAACACGGGTAATGGATGAAATAATAGATTCTAAAGTAAATGGAACTCTTGCTTCCATACCATTTTTATAACGAATAGTAATATTAATTGATTTAAAAGATACAAAGCTTGTTATATTAAATGATACTCTATCGTTTTCTTGTACAAGTACTGTAGGTGTAGGTGTGGTAGTTGGTGAAGAGCTTGGGGAAGAGCTTGGGGAAACACTTGGGGAAGAGCTTGGGGAAACACTTGGGGAAGAGCTTGGTGAGGTACTTGGTGAGAGAGTTGGAGATGGTTTATCAGTTTCATGTTCTTTTGTTGACTCTTGAGAGCTATTGTTTTTTTTGGGTTTTTTATCATTCTTCTTTTGAAGCAAATGACTAGTCTTTAATTTTTTATTAGAATGCTTTTTTGGTTTAGATGTTTCCTCTTCAGATTCTTCTTTTGATTTATTTTTTGATTCTTTCTCTGGCTTCTCTGTTTCTTTTGGAGCTTGGGTTTCATTATCAGGCTTATTAGTTTCTGTTGGTGATGGGGATGGGGTTGGGTTCGGTGTTTGTGTTGTGTTGTCTGGTGTTGGTGATATAGTCTGATCTGGTGTTGATGTAACATTTAGAATCTTGACATCACCTTTCTCAAAATTATAAAGAGTTACCTTATCATTTCCGAAATATAAAGAAAATCCTGTTTTTTCTTTTGAAAATTGACCTATTAAAGTGAATTCTATATAATTTGGATAATGGTCATTTAATTCTAATTCATAAATTTGAGGAGGTTTGATATCTTCTGAATCTAAAAAATTCAAAAAGAAATTTAAAAAAATTAATAAAAATAATAAAAATAAAAATAAAAATAATTAAATAATTAAATAATTAATTATTATAATAATCTGATTAATAAGCTTATCAAATATAGAATCTAATGATATACCTACTTTTATTCTTTTTAGCAAAAGATATATTGATATATATTAAAAATACAAAATAAATAAATAAAAAATTTTTATACTTCATTATTTCTATTATGTGTAATAATTTTTATTTTTAGATAATATATAATACAGTGTTTGTTAAATTCTAAAATTAATTTTTATGATTGGTTTTTTTTTTTTTTATTTCTTTTATTTTGTTTTTTATAATATAAAATTGTTTTTTATTAATAAAAATAAAAAAGTGATAAGGTGTGATTTTAAATTTTTTAACCAATAAAATTATAATTTTATATTTTTTATTTAAATGAATAATAAAAAACTTAACCCCCAACTTTTATTAAAAAAACCACTTATATATTTACAAAAAAAAGTGGATAAATAAAAGTAAAGGGTGAAAAAAAGACCACACCCCCACAAAAAAAAAAAAAAAACACTATTTTTAAAATAACTAATTATAATAATTGTTACTTTATTAAATAAAAATTTTATCTCCATCCTCTTCTATATCACTATAATTATCATGATTATTGTAACCATTATTATCTATATTTGGGCTATTATTGTTATCATTATTATTAAAATTAAAATATGATTTTATCTTTTTCCAAAATGAGTAAATGAAAGATTCCTGGTTTTTCGAAACTTCTAATTGGTGTTTGAGCTGGGATATAGTTTCCTCCAATGATTGAACCTTATTGGATAAATCTTTTTTTTCTCTAATTTTGATTTTGATTAATTTTTTTTGTTCATCTTTAAGTTGTTTTAATTTTAATTGTTTTTGTAAAAGATCTTGGTATTGGGTGTTGGTATGATCATTGGTGATACCTATGGCTTGGTTTTGTTGGTCAAGCTGTTGTTTGAGTTGATCTATGGTACTCTCTAATGATTGGATTTTATTTGACAAGCTCTCTTTTTCTTTAACTTGGTTACTGATTAGTTTGTTTTGTTCATCTAGTTTTTGTCTTTGTTGCTCTTCCAATTGTTTTAATTTTTGCTCCTTCTTTTTAATTTCTTCTTTAAGTTTAATCTCCTCTTCTTTTATTTGCTGTTTAAAATCAGAATCATTTTGAACTGTTGATAGCTTTTGATGTTCAATTTGCTCTTTTAATAAACTTATGGTTTCTTGTAACGACCCGATTTGATTTGAAAGGTTTTGCTTTTCTTTAATTTCACTATTAATTAAATCCCTTTGCTCCTCCAGTTGCTTTATTTTTTCTTGTTCCAGTTGTTTTAGTTTAAACTCTTTTTCTCTGATTTCATCTTCTTTTTTCTTAATTTCCTCTTGTCTTTGTTGCTCAATCATACTGCCATTTAATAACATTGATTGCTTTTGTTGCTCGATTTGTTGTTTTAGTTGGCCTATAGTACCCTCTAATGATTGGATCTTATTGGATAGATTTTTCTTTTCCTTAACCTCTACACTAATTAATCTTTCTTGTTCCTCCAATTGTTGTTTTTGTTCTTCTTTTAGCTGCGTCAACTCATCTTCTTTTTCCTTGATCTCCTCTTCTCTTTGTTGTTGAATCTTCTTATCATTGACTACCATTGTTTGCTTTTGTTCATGAATTTGCTGTTTAAGCTGCTCTATAGTACCCTCGAGTAATTGAATCTTATTTGAAAGGTTGGTCTTTTCCTTAATTTCAACACCAATAAGCTTTTTTTGTTCTTCTAATTGCAGTGTTTTTTCTTCTTCTAATCTCTTTAATTCGTTTTCTTTTTGTTTGACCTCTGCTTCTTTCTGCTCCTTTAATTTGGAGTTATTAATCATCATAGTTTGTTTTTGTTGTTCGATTTGTTGGTGAAGATTTTCTATAGTACCCTCTAATTTTTGAATTTTATTTGAAAGACCCTCTTTTTCCAACTGCTCCAAACCTATTAGTTTGTTTTTTTCATCCAGCTGCTGCTTTTTCTCTTGCTCCAACTGCTTTAATCTATATTCTTTCTGTTTCATTTCCTCTTCTTTTTTCATTATTTCCTCTTCTTTCTGCTGCTTTAATTTATTGTCATTGATAAGCATAGCTTGCTTTTGCTGCTCAATGTTATCTTCAGTTGAATATAACTTCATTCAGTGACTGAATTTTGTTGGATAGATCCTGTTTCTCTTTGAATCCCTCGTTAATTAACCTATTTTGTGTTTCAGTTTGATCCTTATGTTCGTCTTGTAGATGCTTTAATTTCTTTTCTTTTTCAATAATCTCTCTTTCTCTTTGTTGCTTTAATTTCCTGTCCTCATCAATAATAAACTGTTTTTCTTTTTCAATCACCTGCTTCTCCAATTGAATTTGATGCTTCTCCTGTTCAATCCTTTGGTTTATTTCTAAAAGCTTTTCTTTTTCTTCTTTTTGAATTTGAATTTGATCTTGTTGTTCGATTAACTTTTTCTCTAGAGCCCTCTTTTCAATTTCTAATGATTTTTCTAATTCTTTAATTTTAATTGATAGAGTGCTATTTTCATTTTCTAGTGATTTTAATTTATTAAATTCCTCGATGCTATTATTATCACTACTATTATTGTTACTGTTTTGTCTTCTTAATGTTGGTATTGATGATTTTGAAATTAAACCAGATGGTTGTCTTTGTAAAATATTTTTTTTAAATTTTTTCATCATTACTGTTAAAAATGTTTCAAACTTTATCTTTTCGGTCTCTTCCTCTTCATCAGTTTTCATTAATTCTTTATTTTCTATATCTATACATTCTTTAACTAATGATGAGATCTATATAAGAATATTTAATTTAAAAAGAATAAGTTGGGGAGTTGTCCTTGTGGTAACTATAGGATAAAATATATATTAATGCTACATACATCCTCTTGTGATAAATTATCACCTGCTAATTTTGATAATAATTGACCCAATTCTTCAATTTTTATAAAACCTTGATTACCTTCGGAATTATTTTCTTCAAAAATATCAAAACTACTTTTTAAGTGTTGTTCAATATCTAAATATTTAATATTCATATATTTAATACAAAATTGGCTATATGTAATATGCTTTCCATCTTGAATTTTAAAGAAATCATGATTTTTTGTATCATTATTAATTTCACTAAACATTAAATTTACAACTAAAAAAAAAAAAGAGTTAATAAACATTAAAACTATAAATATTTAAATTTATTGCTGTTTTCATTATTATGTGTAATTTTTATTTTTATTACATAGACGTGGTATATTTACATTCTGGTGAATTCTCTTCACCCAAACCATTTAATACAATTTCTAAATCATTTTTTGATATTAACCCATCAGTATCAAAGTCAAAAATTTCGAATAATTCTTTTGATTGTCTATAATCATCTTCAGACATTGCATTTAAATCTATATCTTCTATATCTAAAATATGTGAGTCTTGATCATTTAAATTCTTTTCGCTATAAATACTGTCATTTAAATTTTCGCTTAACCTCTAAAAAAAAAAATAATTTAAGAATACATTTAACTATGTAATATAAAAAATGGGATAATAATATATACATGCACCTACTATTTTTTTAGGCGATTCAAATTTTTGCACTATGCTTAATCTTCTCTTTGCTTTATTTTCCATTTATATCTTGAAAATATTATATACAAATAATATATAAATATAAATATAAATAAATAAATAAAAATAAAAATAAATATATAAATATAAATAAACTAATCAACTAATCAATTAATCAATTAATAAATAAATAAATAAATAAAAAAATAAAAAAATAAATAAATAAATAAATAAATAAATAAATAAACTATTGTTTTTAAAATTATCATAAAAAAAAAATTAAAAAATAAAAAAAAAATAATTTAAAAATAATTTTTTTTATTTTGGATATATTTTTTTTTTATTTTAATTTGTTTTTTATTTGAATAGCCACCACATATAGTTAATTGTTTAAATAAATAAATTATAATTTTATTGGTCTCTACTTGAGTCCATATAGTTACTTTCGATTAGATTTATAGTTTCATCCAAAGCATTTAATTTTAGTTTGGATGCAACTTGCAGACATTGGTTCTTAAATATTTGGTAATTATTTTTAATTTTAACAATTGATTCTAAAAACTGCTCTTGTGTTAATTTAAAATAGTCTAACGAAATACTAATACCAAGGTCTTCTAATTTTCTAGCATTAATAGGTTGGTCAAAATAAAAATGGGTTACAATGGATGGTATGGCAGATTTCATAACAGCAGCACATGAACCAATACCACCATGTATGATTGCAATTGAGCAATATCTAAATAACCATAAATGATCAACATTATCCAACTGTATAACATTTTCACACTCAAAATCCTCCTCCCAATCAGTCCAATTATTTAATATAATCCATTTTGTATCAGTGCCTAATTTTTCAATTGTATATTTTAAAATTGAAACCAACTTTTGTCTATCTGATATAGGTATACTACCCAATCCGAAAACTATTGGTAAGTCTTTATATGACACATCACACTCCTCTTCCTCCTCTTCAAAAAAATTACCCCTATTTTTACTGGAATCGATATTAACATTTTCACTACTATTGCTACTGTGATATTTTAGTGAGGATTTCAAGAATGATATTAATCTATCCGGTATATATTTTATATCAATTTGTTGTGGGTAATAGAAACCAACCACTTTCCAATTATCTTTGTAATCTTTAGGTACTCTCTGATCTCTAAACATCAATGGATCAAATACACTAATGTTTAATGAATTTGGGTCATATATTGTTTTGTAGTACGATTTTTTATCGAGAGAACCTAAACCTAGATACTCTTTCCTCCAACCGTTAAGTCTTTTTACGGTTCTGAAAAAAAAAATTAATAAAGGTACCTAACTAATAAATTAAAAATAGCGTTATTGTTTTTTATACTAATACCCTTTATCAGCACTTCGGATCAATAGTTTATGTGATAATTTATTTAGGAATGGTATTTTTAGATTTTCTTTAGGTGATGTAACAATTGCGGAATATTCAGATGATGGTAAAAATGGAAACAAATGTATTGTAATAAAAGGTATACCTAACTTTTCTCGAATTGAATATGCTTCACCCACACATAAAATTGTTGTAACTATAAGATCTTTGCCAATCGATGAAACATAATATTGCTTCAAATGATTCCAATTTTCACTATCTCTCTTTGTTCTTAAATTCATTGATATTTCCACCATATCTTTACAAGTTTCACCACCAAAAAATAATCCATAACTATCACCTGCAACCAAATCACACTCCACATTATATTCATCCGCTAAATATTTTAATCTTTCTTCAATAACAACAACAACATTATGACCCCTATCTTTTAACTCTTTAGCCAAAACAATACTTGGCTAATGATAATTAAAATATTCAATATTAATACTATTTTTATTTTTCCTCCAATAGGTATTAAAGTAAACTATTTACTTGGCAATCCCCTCTTGTCCCTAAACAAAAGAATACAATTTTCATTCTATTTTTTTTTAAAAGTAAGTTTTTTTTAATTTTGTTTCAAAATAAAAAATAACAATATAAATAAAAATAACAATATATAAATAAATAAAAAATAACAATAATAATATTAAAATAAAAATTTTATTTGTAATAAAAAAAATAATTAAAAAGAAATGAAACAATTCCCAATTAATATAAAATAATAATTTCTTTTAAAAAAGTTATCCAATAAAAAAATACTCTCCAATCTATAAATAAAAGAAACCACCAAATTAAATTTTCTTTTTTTCTTTTTTTTTTTTCTTTATTTTTTTTTTTTTTATTTTTAATAATTTTTTTTATTTATTGTAATAAGATTTATTACTATTACTAATAAAACAATTATAATTTTCAATTATTTTTACAGTTTCAGCTAAAGAATTTTCACCAAGTCTGCTAGATACTTCGGCACAACGATTTTTATAGGTGGAGTAATTATCTCTTATTGTTTTTATTGAATTAACCAAATCATCTTGTTTTAATGAGAAGCAGTTGAGGGGAATCGATGTGCCTAAATCCTTTAATCTATGTGCATTCTGGGGCTGGTCAAAAATCAAGTAGGTTATAATAGAGGGTATAGCAGATTTCATAACAGCAGCACACGAACCAATGCCACCATGTAGAATTGCAATTGAACAATATTTAAATAACCACACATGATCAACATTATCCAACTGTATAACATTTTCACACTCAATATTCTCTTCCCAATCTGTCCAGTTATTTAATATAATCCATTTTGTATCAGTTCCCAATTGTTCGATTGTATATTTTAATATCGAAAAGATTCTTTTTTTATCTGGTGCTGGCATACTACCCAAACCGAAAACAATAGGAAAGTTTTTAATAGTCTCTAATGATGTGGCACCGTCGATATCCCCGCTGTAGTTATTTATAAACTTTGTTAATTTATCAGGTATGTGTTTAATTATATGTTCTTGTGGATACAAAAACCCTACAACTTTCCATCCAGGTTGATAATCACTAGGCACACATTCTTTTGGAAATAATATTTTATCATATGCGTGGATATTACACATATTTGGATCTTGTGCCAACACCTCAATAAAATTTTCATCCAAACTACCCAATCCCATAATTTCTTTTCTCCACCTATCCACTCTTCTTTTTTCACTATTAAATTATTAGATTCAAAAAGATAAAATACCAGTATTAATATAAACATTATTTTAAAATTTACTTTAGATTTTACATACACTTTGCTTACACCTTTAATAAATAAAGAATGGCTTAGTTTATTCAAAAACGAAAAATATAACGAAGATCTTTTAGAAAAGAAAGAACAAACCAGCTCTCCAGTTCTTGAAGGTTGTAATAATACTGGTATATATGGTATTGACAATTTTTCACTTACTGTCATAGCTTCTGCAATACATAAACCAGATGGTATAATTAAATCCATTCCGACTGAAGACTTCAAATATTGGTTTAAAATCTCTGGCTTCTCTGTGTATAGATTTGCTCTAATATCCAAAAAAGAATCCAAATCTTTTTTTTGTAGCTCTGTTGAAAATAATAAATCCAATCCATCATCCTCTATGACATCACAATCCAACTCAAATTGTTCAACAAGGTACTTTAATCTTTTTCCACAAACCATTAAAACCTGATGACCTTTATCTTTTAATTCTTTGGATAAAACCAAATGTGGCTATATAAAAAAAAATAAAAAAAATAAAAAAAACAAGAATAAATTAATAAAACTATTTAATCTGTATTATTATAAATATCTCTAAAAATATATACCTGTATGTCTCCTCTAGTTCCATAACAATAAAATACAATTTTCATTTTTTAAAAAGTTTTTTTATTTATTAATTTTTATAATCTTTAAAAAATTATTAATCAAATATTTCTTTTTATATTTTAAAGTTTTTATACTAAAATAATTATTAATTTCAAGAAGAAAATAATGATTTAAATTTTAAAAAAAAAATAATTAAAAAAAAAAAAATAAAAAAAAAATCTTATAGATGAATTTTTTAGTATTTACATTACAAAATCCCATATTTTTTTTAAAGATCAATAATATACAATTTAAAATTTTATATTTAAATCTTTTATATATTTATATTTTATTTATTTAGTAAAAAAAAATAAAAAATAATAAAAAAAAATATATTTTTAAACTTTTTAATAAAAATCTCCCATAAGAAACAGATAAATAATTTAAAAAAGGAATCAGAAATAAGGATATTAGTTTTCAGATAAATAATTAGAAAACAGAACATTTTGATCTTTTAAATATTAAACACTCATTATATTTTACAATATTTTATAGTTTAGAATGGACATAAGATTGGGGGGCACATGCTTTAGAACACTAATATAAACTTAGATAATAAATGGGTAACATAGATATATTGATATAACCCAAAGTTCTTTATTTATTTTAAATGTAATAAAAACAATCTTCAAGTAAATAAATTAATTTTTTTACAAATTTATTAATTTACATTATTAGATCTTAAGAAAATCAAATAATATAATAAATATATCTAAACAATGAAATTAATAAAAAAATAAATAATAATAAATATAATAAAAATAATAAAAAAAAAAAAAGATATTTTTATATTTTATAAAAATTTATTTTTATAGTAAATAAAGTAATATATTAAAAAAACTATTATATTTACTTTTAAAAATATTTATTATTTGATTTATATTTTTTGAAATATTTTATGGTGTACTATTGATAAGGAATTGACTTTTTCAATAGTATTTTATGATGACAATGATTATTTGGTTAAAAAAATACTTATTTGTATAATGATTTATAATTTTACAATTTTTAAGAATACTATCTATTATTACTTATTTAAAACTATTATTGTTTTTATATATTATATTATATTATTACTATTATATTATGATAATTTTGTTGCTATAAAATCTTGGCAATTATCCACAAATTTACAAGAGCAAACATCATATGATGAACAAGTAACAAATCTTGGTACCTTGCAAGCCATCCAAATAATACCGACCATACCCATAGTCATTAAACCATATAATAAGAAACCAAAGAATGGGAGCCAGTGTTGTTTCATCTTTTTCCAAGCTCTTTCCAATGGGTAACCAAAATAACGTTCGTTTATAAACAATGTGATGGCATCGAAAACAAAAGCGATACTTAATTGGATGACAACATTGATAGTAGCTTCAGCGAGAGTAAATTCACCAGAATCTGGATATGGGAAGAAAAACATACCTCTAACTTTATAGAAAGCCCACATAGTATAAGCTGAAGCTGGAATTGAAGCATTTTCCATAATCATTTCTGTATAAATACCAATGGCTCTAACAAAACCTTTTGAGTCTTTTTCTGTAACTTTAACATTAAATAATTTGAGAGCTATCTTATTTGCAGTTTCATCACGTAATTGAACAGTGCTTCTAAAAACCATTTTACCGAGATTTAAAAGCAAAACAGAGATAACGGTAAATTCAATTTCGTTGATGGTAGAAATCATCATACGACCCAAGGTTGAAATATGTGCTTGAGCGTGTACTACGGCCAATGTGGACATAATGGATGAACCACCTTTCTTCTCCAATTGATTGGTTACAAGCATACGTACTGGAATCATCATAAAGCACTCAAAGTAAACTGGATGTACTAATAAACGCCAAGCCATCTTTGCATAGTTTGAGAAATTGGTATAAAGCTGAATTAAAAACATACCATATACTAGGGCAGTGGCAGATACTAAAATTTCGGTGGTTAAAAACTTGAAACCGTTCCATCTTCTTTCTTTTGTAGTTTGATATCTCTTACCAACATAACCCATTACAAAGCATAAACCAGTATAGCCAACGATTAATAAAATAATATCACCTAACCAATAATACCAAGCTTCACTACCAAGTTCAAAGCCCCATGGAACAACAAGGAAAAGAGCTATAGCACCAATTACCCAGGCATAGAAATGAGTTTCAACCATTCTCTTCATGCCATAAACCGAAAGGAATTGAATTAATGTAAAAATAGCTAGACCAATAACAAAGAAAGTTGAAACCAAAACAGTATAATCTTCGGTATAAAAATAATTTACGGTACCGTTATTACGACGAATCCAGGATGGATCTGCATATGCAGTAGAAATTAAAATACAAAGAATGCAACCAACCAAAGCAACCAATAAACTTTGGCCGTAATCAGCACAAACCTCAAACAAATGTCTAAAGAATGGTAAGCCTTTTCTTCTTGCATCCATTTCTTTTTTTAATTTTTTCTCTAATTCATGTTGTTCTTTTTCTATTGATAAATTTGATAATTCGATTTCATCCCTTCCTAAGGTTTCGTTATTATTGTTGTCACCTTTATTATGATTATTGTTTTCATCATCTATATTGGTTGATATTAAATCATCTTTACAACTATTATCATTTATTTTATTATTATCATTTGTTATTATTGATGGTGTATCAACATTGTTTTCAATTGATTGATTATAAAAAAATATTATTACTATTTGTATTATTATTTAAAGTATTTGTAGAATCATTATTATTATTATTATTTTTATTTTCAAAAATTTCTTCATTATCACTTTGAATTGGTGATGATGAAGAGGAGTCTGTAACTGCAGTTTTAACATCAGAATCGGACTGGTCGCTTTCTTCTATATCATTTAATTTAATCTTTTTAACACTTTGATCAAAAGATTCAACTGACTCATTTAATCTTGGAGAGTTGTTATTACTATGGGAACTGGCGTTTCCTATACTCCCACTTTTATTTCTTATCTATTTTATAAAATTCGGAAAAAATAAAATAAAGAAAAAAAAAAAAATTTTAAAAAAAGAAAAAAAAAAAAAGTTAGTAAATATTTTTTTTGTTTATATTTTTATAAATAAATATTTACATTTTGTATTATTAAATTTTCTTTTCTATCCATTTTTATTTATATTTATACTTTGGTGGTTAAAAAAAAAATATAATTTTAATTTTTATAGATTTATTTATACTTTTTTTTTTTTTTAATGATTAAAAATTAATTAATGATATTAATTGAGAAAAAAAAAAAATTTTGGATCAGTGTTTATTTTTTTTGTGTTTTTTAAAAATATTATAATGAGAGAAAAAAACACTCTTTAATTTCACAGCTGATAAGTTTGAGATTTAAAAAAAAATTTTAAATGGGGCAAAAAATTTTTTATATGGAGGAAATAAAAAATATATTTTTAACAAAAATGTGTTTTAAGATGGTTAATGAAAATTCACAAGATAATAATTATACAAATAAAATTGAAGTTATTATTATAATGATAATGATAATGATAAAAAATATTAATAATAATTATTTGAATTTTTTTTACTACTCCAACTTTGCTTTTGTTGATTATAAAAAAATAAAAATGATTTACGATGACTTTTTATATGCTCATTAGAAAAGTTGAAAAATATTAAAAAAAAGAAAAAAATAAAAATAAAATTAATTTTATTGTTATTAGTTGGAAAATAAAACGACTCACTATTTTTAGTTTTTGTGGACCCAAAGAAAAAAAATTTTTTATTTAATAAGTGAGGTAACACAATTTCAAAAAAAAATTGTTTGTTTAAAGAAAAAAAAAAAAAATCTTATTTTAACTTGTGGATTGCGGAAAAAAAAAAAATGAAAAATAATGTGATATTTTTATCCGCACTGTAAAAAAACGGAAAAAAAAAAATTTTCAGAAAAAGGGTGCGAGCTGGTAAAAAAATACTTTTTTTTTTTTTATTTTTTCAAAAAATTTTTACGCACAATGAGGCACAGTGGTGGAGCTTTATGTGAATTGGAAAAATTACAATCCATCACAAATTCATACATTTTAACGCGATTGTTTATATTTTTGGAAATGACGACAACATTCTTTTTTTTTTATATTCTTTTTTTTTTATTCTCAAGAGGACAAGCAATGTCACAAATTTCTCTTGTAAAGAAAATAAAAAAAATAATAAAAAAAATAATAAAATGTGGCATTATTAATTTATTTATAATTAATTAAAATT
>NW_003519493.1:0-66881 GCF_000190715.1 Dictyostelium purpureum | reverse complement strand
AAATGATTATTAAATCAACTAAAAAAATAGAAATTAAAAATAAACAATAACAATATAAAAAAAAAAATTATATAGAATTCCTATACAACTTACTTTGGACTGCTAGCTTGAATTTAATGAAAAATAAATTGGAAAAACTTTATATTGAGCCTTAAAATTTTTTTAGAATATAGGATAAAAAATAAAATTTAATTAAATATAATAAAGAAATTATAATAATTCCCACTAATTAACACTAAATTTTTTATTTATTATTATAGTTTTAAAATAAAAAATAAATTAAAATTGTATTATTTAAAAAAAAATGAATAATTTTATTTATATTTAATTCGTTTGGTTTTATTTTTTTTGGTGAGCCATTATTTGCAAAGATATGGGTTTCTTCCAAACAAATAATGCCGCAACAGTTTTTTTTATATATTATTTGGTTGTACTGGAGTATATTTAGGATTTCCACGATCCATTTTAATATTTATTGTATAATCAGTGTTTTTTGATATATTAATAAAATTATTATTTTTGTTATTATATTTATTATTGTTATTAACAGCAGAGAACATATTTGAAATATTTTCTATAATTAAAAAATAATATTATTAATAAATGTTTTTTATTTTAAAATTAATTTTATAGTAAAAGTAATATTAACTTACTGAAGATCATTTTTTTAATATAGTTTTATAGTTTTATTAAATTTGTTTTTATTTGAAGGTTTTTAACTTATTGATGTAATAAAAATAAATTTCATTTCATTTAAATAGTTTTTTGAATCAACTCAATAAAAAAGTTGATATCAGTTGGTAAAAATAGATTTTGATTCAATAATTGATTCAAAAACTAAATGTGAAAACTATTTTTGTATCTTCACAAAATTTGGCTTACACTTATTATTTTTAAACACACACTAATTTCTTTATTTACAAAGTAATTTTTTATGTGTAAAAATATTTTTTTAGTGTGGTGGGGTTTAACAATTAATTTTACCCAACAATTAATTTTATCTGTTTTCATTATTCAATCCATCATAATAAACGAACAATTCAACTACGATATTGAAAAGATTTCAGAAATTGACATATTTTTTTAATATTATTAATCAAAGAGATGAAATTTATAGAATTTAAATATTTTCAAAAATTATAGCAATTATTTTGATTTTTAAAACTATTACTCATTGCAATACTTATTTATAATTGGTATTATTTAATTTTTAGCATATATGGAAATATTATCTATTTTAATAAAAATTATAGAAATCAATTTAAATTATAAAGAATTCAAATTATATTTTTTTATTTACTAACTGAAAATTATTTTTTGTTTTAATGAAATTGTTTTGATTTTGATTTTTTTTATTTAATCGATTAAAAAAAAAATACTCAATTAAAATGTTGAATAACACAATAAGCTAAAACTCAATTTGATTCAAAAATTGAATCAAAAAGTAGGTTAAAATGATAAATAATATTTGTGACTTCACCAGTTTAAATTCCTTAACACAAAGTAAATTCTTTATTATTAAAGTAATTTTTAAATTTAAAATTTTTTGGTGTGTAGGGGTTTAATTTTTTTTATATTTTTAATTATTTTTTTAAATTGGTTTAATTAATTATAAAAAAAAAAATTTTTATCATAACAAAAAAAAATTTATTATTATAAGAGCCAACCAAGTTTGCGCAAATTTGGAATAACAAAAAACCAACCAAATTTTTTTTCGCATTAAATTTTGATATAACAAATGTGTGGGAAAACTTGAACCGCTTTAACAATATCATTATAAAAAAAAAAAATTTCATTAAAAAAATAAATTTAAATTTATTTATTTGATTATTTATTTATTTTAAATTAATAACTTTAAACTCATGTAAAGAAACTAACTAAAGATGAGGTATTCATTAATATTGGTATTATTTTTTAGATATAAAAAAATATTATTTATTTGTTTTATTTTATTTATTCTTTAATTGATTTTGAAAAATCAAAGTTTAATTTAATTTGTTCTTTTGGAGCGACTTTAATTTCCTTTTTAGCAGCAGATTCTATATTTTGTCTAATTGATTGCTCTAATTGTTGCTTAAGTTCGATTGGTAATTTTGAAACAACCTCTTTAAAGTTTTGTTGTTGGGTGGAAGCAAAATTTAATAAAATTTGTAAACAAGCTGTATGTAGTGATGTTTGGTTTGTAGAATTTGGTTGTAAGAAAGAAATTAAACTTGAGATTACTATATAAAATAAATTAATTTCTTAAAATAAAAAAAAAAAATTAAAAAATTAATAAAAAATTAAAAACCCATTTGTATTTAATAAAATAAAATACTTACTACTAAAATCTGTTGAAAATGATAAAGATAAAATTAGAATTTTAATAATTTCATTATTTAATTCTATTTCTTCATTTTTTAATAAAATTTGATTTTTATCATTTGATACGACCGGAGATGGGAAAATTAAATTATTAAATAATTCTAATAAGAGGCTCTTTAATAATAGAGTTGAAAATTGGTATATCTGGCTATCTTGTTGTTGCTGAGAACCTGAATTTATAACATTTCTTATAATTTGAAGAATATAAACTTTATCTTTTAATTTATTTTCTTTTGATACTAGTACAGATTTAAAAAATTCGATTGAATTTTCAAACATTTCAATAGAAATCATTTCTGAATTACTTAAAACTATTGGCAATAATAATAAACAACCTTGTTTTGTTTCATTACTAAAAAAAAAAAAAAATTAATAAATTATGTTTAATAATATGGCGGAATAATAATTATAATACTTACTTATGATTTAAAATATTAATTAAATTTGAAAAAACTATTAATAAAATATTATTAAATTTACATTTGAAAGTATCGTCAAATTGATTTTTAATTTTGATTAGTTGGTTAAATAATTGAATGGATGAAGTAATTAATTGAGTATCATTTGAATAGGATAAACTTTTAATAATTGTACAAATAAAGACTGGTAAATACTTTTCATATTGTTCTTGAGTTTGAACTATATTTGACTTAATTAAAAGTAAATAAAATTGAATTAACTTATTAAAATATTGACATTTTAATTCATTAAAATCAATTTCATTACCTTCACTACTTTGTTTTGATGGTGGTGCTGATAGTTGATCTTGATACTTGCAACCTTTAAATTCTAATAAATCTATTGGTTTTAATAAAATTTTTAAAACCAAATCAAATAAATTATTATCGCTGTTATTTGGACTATCTGATTCAATTTGTTGTTTGATTTGTTTTTCTATATCTTTACCAAAATTCAAATATAAATTATTAATTATTTCTATAATTAATAGTTGTATACTATCGTTTTGGAATGAATTAATTCTTAATAAAATTTGACAAAATTCTTTAAATTTATCTTGCTTTATCATATCAAAAGTTATATTATTTGATGTTAAAACATTACTTGCTGTTGCATTTTCACCACTGTTAAATTGGAATAGAATTGATAAGGTTTCTAAGGATGTTGAAATATTAGCTTGATTAAAGTTGATATCGACTGACTCTTCTAAATATCTTTCCATTGGTAACAATAACAATCCCCAAATTAAATAAAAATCATCGAATGATTTAGTTTCACTTAAGAATTCTTTATCTTCATTGGTTAGATTTAGGTTTTGTTTCTTTAATGAAGTGGATGAGCTAATTGAAGAATCTTCATTATTTTGTCTACCGATTAACCAATAGGGTGTATGGATTAAATATGATAATGCTTTGATAATGGATGGGTAGGCGTCTCTAAAGTATTCAATACTATCTTGATAGGTTAAAGGTGAGAAAAAGATTGGTTTATAGAGTGGGTAGACTTGTGGCGAATAGTTTGATAATAATGAATACTCTTTGAGGAATGTTAACCAGTGAACTCTGAGGTAAATTAATAATGGATTGATAACATTTGATAAGATGGAATAAAGTGATTGATCTTTTAAGCATAACAAATAGAGTTGTGCAAAACATTTTAATATTGAAACCTGTACTAAAGTGGTGGTCTTTTCATTATAAATTGGGAAATTTAAATTTCTTAAATCTTTAACTTGAGTTGAAAGTAATGCTGTAGCTTTTTTAATTGCGACACTATCATAGTATACAGCACTATCAATAAAACTAACAAATACTGTACATGCATTCGATAATTGTGTTGGAAGGGCACCTGGAGCAAATGCTGGTCTTAATGCAGACATGATTTGGGCTTGATAAAGTTCTAATAATAAATGACCTTCGTAATCTGGATCAATAGATTTTGAGAATCCATCTAAAATATCTTTTAATAATAATATACCAACTGGTCTCATAGAGTCAATTTGTGAAGTAGCGGCCTTGTAGGAAATTGAAACTAAATCATGGAGATGGTAAACTAAACAGTCATTCTTATTTGGTAATTTTGATGCTAATACCATATTGAAATGCTCTGGTTTATTTTTTACGACTGATATAACTCTTCTGACACACTCTAATGCTGAAATTTTTGTAAACCAACGATGAACATATTCAATTTTCTTTTCTGATGCTTCAATAACTACCTTTTGATCCAACTCATCCTCATCCTCTTCTTGATCATTAACCTGTTCTTGTTTTTTTGATTGTTGCTGTTGTTGTTGTTGTTTAGCACCACTATTATTTAAATCATCATCTTGTTGTTTTGAAGATAAAATTATACCCATACAGATCTTTAACCAGATACTTGTTGAATTATTTGGAGCGATTGTATCGATTAATGTGAATAATAATAATTTTAATTCTTTTTGGAGTTGGTAATCTCTTTCGGTGTCCATCATCATGAAAATTGTTTCGCACAAAGGTACATTCATTTCGAAATTGGAACGTTTTTGAATTAATTGACGTAAGCATGTTACAGAGGCGACTCTAATTAAAAGATATGGACTCTTTAATTGCGAAATTAATGATGGAATTAATGTTACAGTATTAATTGTATTTGGAGCAAACATTATAAGCTTTTGATTAAAATAAATGGACTCTGCTCTAATTAATGGATCTTCACTCTTTTCAATGATATTACAAGTACTTGTACATTTGTTCATAATATCTTTACTAGTTTCTAACTCTGGACCTAATGCTACAACAATTGAATTTACGATACGACCCAATAAATAATATGGTGGATTTTCAATGATCAATAATGACTGAATTAACATTAAAGTGGGTGCTGCAAATGATGTGAAATCGAAACCACTGGTTTGAATCGTTATAAAAAGTGAGTGTAGTGCATGGTGGCTAACGTCTGTTGAGGTTAAATCTTGAGCCAATACATGTAAATTTGCGATGGTTGTTGGTAAATATTTTTGTGACATCATACCACCAACTGATCTTTGGATGCAACCAAATACAAAAGCAGAACCTGCTCTAACTGAGGTAGCGACATCTTTAGCTGGTTTACGAATAATTTCGGTTAGTGACTTTATGATTGCTGATGTAACATTATCACCTTCAATACGGCATAACAAGCCTAAGCATTCTGATGAAATACGACGAAGTAATGGATTGGTTTCACCAAAATATTTTTGAACGAATCTTTGTAATGTTGCAACAATTTCACTTTTACCAAATCTTTGATTATTATGAGACATTGATTTTAAAATAAAGAGGATTGCTGTGAGCGAATTTACAACCATAATATTTCTTTGAGGAGAGGCTACACCGACATCTTTGATGCAAGTTGAAAGATGGTCAATTAATTGAGTTCTATGACGATCTGGTTGGGATATGAATAAGCAAGAGAACAATTCAGTTGCACTATTAACAACACGTATATCTAAAAACTGGGTCATACCGTGTGAAAAACAATCATTAATTGTTGTGAATGATGCAATTGAGGAATCTTGGCTTGAAAATGGTATTTGATAGTTTAATTCAAATTGGTAAAAAGCTGAATTTAAATCTGGTAATAAAATATCCTCGTCATCATGATGCAACAATGATGGAAACATTGAATTTTGTGGACCGTCTAAAATTAATGAAGTTACAATTGTCATTAAAGTTGTATGATGCGAAGCGTATGATTGAGCTGGTAATGCTAAAAATGTTTTAATTAAATAAAACTCTAGTAACTGTGTCAATTCATTGGTTGATGGCTGGAATGATGTTGAGATGGCAGGTAACTCTGAAACTGTCTTTAAGGTATTACCCAAAAAGTTTACAATAGATGCAACTACTTTGCTATTCAATAGCTTACTATTGTATACTATAAGACTATGAAGTGGAATGAGAGCATCAGCACGAGTACGGGCAAAAATTACAATATCACGTTCGCTTGTGGGATGTACAGTACTAATATTAAAACAACTCTTCCAAAATACAAAAAGATTTGAGAGTATTGAATCTACAAAAGTGGGACCCATGAATTTGATTAATGAATTCATAATAGTCCAACCTGCTTCTAAACGTGCTAAAGTAATTGAGGGATTGAGAAAATCTGGATTTGAAAGTAATGATGATGAAATCTTTGTAATTTGGTTTAATAATGTTGCTGGTACACCCAATTCAGTAGTTTTAACGGTAGCAAGCAAAGCGGCACAACCTTGTGAATTACCTTTGAGAGAGTTCATAATACGTTTCAATGAATCTGGCTGAAGAGATAATTTATCGATTTCACCAATTAAACTATTTAAATTACCGAGACATTCGGTTAAAAACTGTGATATATTTTTTGGGAGATGAGTTGCTAAAGATCTAATGCAAATTGCAGACCACAATCTAGTGCTTTGATTACGATCACTAAACATACCAATTAATTGACTTGAAAAATCCTCGACTATATTATTTAAACCACCTTCACCCAACTCATTAATTAATAAACAACATTCTTTTAATGAGCAATATAATATTAATTCATTTAAATTATTATTATCGATTGTAACGATTGAATTTTGAAAATTTAAAACTGTAAAATTTGAATTTGATTGATTTAATTGATTTGGTTGATTTGGTTGCTGAACAGTGGCGGCAGTTTGCTGAATTTTAATACCATTTGTAGATAGGGTTAACAAGTGACGTAATAATTTTTGTTGACCTAATTCAGAAAGCTTTTCACCCAAGCCAGTTCTTAAAATATATGAGACACATGATACAAATTGAATTTGCTCATTTGTGATTTGTGGGGTTGCCAAAACAATGTTCTGAGCTTGATTTGAAAGATTTCCAATAAACTTGTTGTATGGTGTTGACAGAATTTTAAATATTGTTGAAATGATTGGCTCGATAAGAGGTTCAATATCAGTTAAATTTAATTCTCTTAAAAATTTGCTGTAAGCCATACTAATATTGGTTCTAACTTCCTTTTTGATCGCTGCTACCAATAGATTATTTAATTGATTCAAACAATTGTCAATAGACCATTTTTTAGTTAAGTTTATATTTTGTGATTGTGTATTTGGTGAATTTGGTTGAACTGGTTGCTGATTAATTGACAATGATGATGGTGTTTGTTGATTTGGTTGTGGAATTTGACCTGGTAATAATTGTTGGCTTGTTTCTTTGAAATATAATGATGAAAATGTGTTGCCTAAAACCTCCGATAACTTGTTACGAAGCTTCAAATTATCTTCATCAAGATGTTTACCAAGGAATACTATAATTTTATCGTCGAATCCCATTAATTTATTATCGGTTTGATTATAATACTTTACAATTGGTATAATTGCATTTAAACATTCACATTTGAAATCTATCAATTGGCTCATAGTAGATCCAACTGGGATGGTGGTATTTGATGGTGGATATATGGTTTTAATTAATTTAAAAGTATCGACATGAATTGATCCCCTAGTGAATCCAACCGTTTCTAAACAGCTAAAAATGCATCTCATACATGATGCTTTAAAATTAAATGTATCACTTGAAGATTTGACCATCTTTGATAATAATGTTATAATCTCTTGTATATAAACTATTGCTAAAGTTTTACTATTTTTAAATATAATTGATAATACATCCATAATTGAACTAAATTTAAAAAAAATATATAAAACATATTAATATAATTATTATTTTATTAATATATCATTATTATTTAATACTTTACATTTTTAACTGTGATGTAATTTGTTTGGCTTGTAACTGTGTTATTAAGTTTTTAACAATGGTTGTGGATGATTTGCTGCCTGTTGGAGAACGATCAAATAGTTTGCTAATAAGATTACCAATCACTAACGAGAATGCAGGACCACCAGTGCCTTGTGACAAACAGCTTACGAGCAAATTCAACCATTTTAGTGTGATTGAATCCACCTCTTGTTTATTGAGGGTGTCGAATAGGGGTACAATATTACAAACTATATCGAATTTATTTACAACATTGTTTAATTTAATACCATCATTTACTGCTTTTTGTAATGACCCAAAATACTGCTCTATTAATTCCAACTCTTTTTCATGAACTTCCCCCTGTTGTTGTATTTGTTGCTGTGATGCCTTTAATAAACTTGACATGATTTTATATAGTAAATTTTTTTTAAATTAATTTTTTATATTAAAAAATAAATAAATAAAAAAAAAAAAAAAAAAAAAAATATTTTTCGTATATTATAATAAACAATAACTAAATTATATATATAAATATACTATTAATATAAAAAAAAAAAAAAAAACTCAAATTAATTTATTTATTTAAATAAATAAATAAAAAAAGTATATTTATTTTGAAATATGAAAATAAAAAAAAAAATTTTAAAAAAAAATAAAAAAAGTAAAAAAATTAAAAAAAAAAAAAAAAAGATTTTTTTTTTATTTTTTAATTATTTTTTTTAAATTATTTTTATTTAACACATCATAACACAACAACACATGTACATTATTTATTTTTAATAAAATATCGATATATAAGGTATTTTAACATCCATTACAACTCATATATTTTAAGGTATAATACTATTATACACATAAAAGCTTAACTATGTCAGGCACACCACAAACAACCTATTCACCACTACACGATACAAATAATAGCAATAACAATAATAATAGCAACAACAACTATAGCAACACTAATAACAACAACAACCATAGTGGTTCGACTAGTCCAGCTATAGGTCAATATAATTTCCAACAAACTAGTTTTAATAATAGTGCAAATAATTTGGCAAGATCAACTTCATCAACTAATTTATCAACAACACAGCAACTAGGGGTATCATCAACTTCATTCAAATCATCTGGACCAACATTAGACTCATCATCATTTAACAGTGCATCCAACCTCCAACAACCAAACTATTCACAACAACCACCATCCTATTTCTCAAACCCAGTACATTCTAGCGCTGCCTCCCTTACTGGTGACGACAATACTTTAAAGCGTCTCATTGTATGTAAAAAAAAACCCTCCAATTTTATAAAATGATTTACTAAATTTGTTTTTTTTTATATCTATAGAAAATTGGAAATTGGAATAATGTTTTTAAAGTAGCAGATTTATGTATTGCAAGTACAAACAACCCACAAAGCATTTTACAATATAAACTATGTAGAATTATTGCACATGTTAAAATGAGATCATATAATATTGCTGATGGTGAAATTAAAGGTATTGGAGATATTAGGGATTTAATCAACTGTTATGAATCCTATCCTCATTTATTCCCTGGCAAGAGAGGCACAATGGTACCATTCTCAATGAGAATTATCAAAGCTGAATTAGCATGCCATTTAAATACCGAAAAATTCCAACTAGATTCACTTTATGGATTATTATCAATTTGTAAAAAGTAAGTTAATTATTCTATACAATATATATCCATAACACCAATACTAGTGCTTTTATACTAATTTTTTTTAATTATTATTATTTACTTAGGGAAATTTTAAATATTAATGAAATTATTAAAAATAAAAATTTAAATAATGAAAGCAGCACAGATGACTTATCAAAGAATCAAAATATTTATTTATCACAATTAGAAAATACAACATCATCACTAATATCACCAAGAAATGAAAGTATTGGTATTCAAAGCCCAATCAATAGCCAAGACCCCACCAATAACAGCAACACCAGCAATACCAATAATAGTAATAATAACACTGCAACAACACCCAATACACCATTACCAATTTCAAATTTTTCAGTCGATGAAATATTCGAAACCAACCCATCATCATTATTCGAACAACTTTTAATTTGGAAACAAAGAGAAAGACGTATTGTATTTTCAATTGTAACATTTATTATTCAAAAGAACAGAGACTTTTTATTGGCTGCAAAGATATTAGAGGATCTAATTCAAAGATATCAAGCTGATCCATATATACTTTCAGCACTTGGCAGAATTCATTTACAAATGGGAAATATCAAAGATGCTGAAAAAATATTTAATTTAATCAATCAAATCTACAATATCGATATTGCCACCAATGACACCACCAACGGAAATCATAACCTTTTGATTTTATCATATATGAATTTTGGCTTTTTGGCAGTATCTTCGGACCAATATCCTTTGGCCATCGAGTATTTTGAAAAAATATCCAAAATCGATCCGCTAAACATCCCAGCAATCAATAACAAATGTATCTCAATGCTCTATACCTGCGATTTGGGTGGCTCTATTACAGAATTAGAAAAAGTTCTTCAAAACGACCGTGAAAAATCAATTGACGAAACTTTAATCTTTAATATCTGTTCTCTTTACGAATTAGCAAGCGACAAATCAAACGAAAAGAAAAAATCGATTATGGGTGATATTGCAAAGAAAGCTCCTGATAATTTTGATTTTAAAGTATTCAAAATTTCATCAAATCCAACACTCTAAATAAAAAAATGAAAAAAAAAAAGTATAAAATATAAAATATAAAATATAACAAAACTAAAAAAAGAAATAATTAATTAATTTATATAAAATATAACTCTCCATAAACATATAACGTAACAACCACACACCACACCACACCACACTATCGCTCACGTAGCACCCAGTGAAAGTTTTGTTTTTTTATTTTTTTTATTTTTTTTTTCAAAAATTTTTAAATTAAAACATTTATTTGAAATAAAAAAGTTTATGATTTCTTTTTTTTTTTTTTTTTTTTTTTTTTTTTTTTAATTTATTTTATATTTATATTTTTATTTATTTTTTTATTTTTTTATTTTTTTATTTTTATTTCTTCATAATTTAAATCGAAAAATTAATTTTATCTTCTATCCATCACAATCATACTTTCAACACATATTCTTTCTTTTTTTTAATTATTTAAATTAATAGAATAATTCACACACATAATATTTTTTTATTTTTTTTTAATTTTTAAAAAATTTTATTTTTTTTCTTTTTTTTATTTTTTTTTTAAAAAATTTTTTTAAATTTTTTTTTTTCAATTTTTTTAATATAATTTTTTTTTCTTTATTTTTTTATTTTGCAAAATAATTTATATAATTTTTAATAACCACCAAGGTAAAATATATACATATTTTTTCTTTTTAATTTATTAATATTTTTAGGTTCAAAATACAAACCGAATATAATAAATAGAAAATTTTTTTTTTTTTTTTTTTTTTTTTTTTATAAGATTTCATATTAACTTTTTTTTTTAATTTTTATTTCACTTTTTTTTTTACCTCTATATAATATAAATCAATCAAAAATATAAACAAATAAACAGAAATGTCATTTCCATATGAATATATATTTAAATACATCATTATTGGTGATATGGGTGTAGGTAAATCATGTCTCCTTCATCAATTCACAGAAAATAAATGTAAGGTTATAACACGCATATAGCATTAAATATATTTAGTAGAATAGTAATAAATACGAATTTTTATCTAACTAACTATCTTTTCTTTCTTTTTATATATATTACAAAATTTCAAATTAAACAAATTAAACAAATTAATTAAATAAATTTAAAAAAACAAACGAATGAAAATTTTAATAAATAATTAATCAACAATACAAATAACATCAACTATGGATAATAATTTATGATAATACAATTTTATTAATATTCAGTCGTTCCTGATTCACCACACACTATTGGTGTTGAATTTGGTACTAGAATTGTCGATGTAAATAATAAAAAGATTAAATTACAAATTTGGGATACTGCTGGTCAAGAAAGATTCAGAGCAGTTACTAGATCATATTATAGAGGTGCTGCAGGTGCTTTATTAGTGTATGATATTACAAGAAGAATCACTTATAACCACTTAACCACTTGGCTAACCGACGCTAGAAATCTTACCAACCCAAATACAGTTATCATGTTAATCGGTAATAAAAAAGATCTTGATGGCCAAAGAGATGTTACTTTTGAAGAAGCTTCTGCATTTGCTAAACAAAATGGTTTAATTTTTGTCGAATCTAGTGCTAAAACGTAAGTAACTTTATATTACATAGATTTTGTTTTTTAACTAGTTTATTAACAAACACTTAATAATTTATATAGTGGTGAAAATGTTGAAGAAGCTTTCTTAAAAACTGCTAAATTAATTTTCCAAAGTGTCCAAGAAGGAAAGTAAGTATTGCATAGATTTGAATATTAGTATTTTTTTTTTTTTTTTTAATTTAATTCTAATCTTTTGTTTAATTTTTTAGTGTTGATTTAATCCCAGATGGTGGTGTTACTAAGAGTAATGCAACTAATAATACTGCTAATCCTAACCAAGGTGCCGCTGGTCAAAGCCAAAGTAATTGCTCTTGCTAAAAAAAAACTTTAAATTACACTAATCAAATATTTATATACTTTTAAAAACACAACACTCAAACAAACACAAACTCAAACAAACTAACCAATTCTAAATATTAAATTTTTAAAATCAAAATTTTTTTTTTTTTTCACATTTATAAAATTATCACTTTAAAAGAAAACTTTACCATCTATATTATACATAAAATATAAAATACAAAATATTATAATACTCATGCTATTATTAAATAAATCTTTTTTTTAAAAAAATTAAAAAATAAAAAATACAAATAAAAAATACAAATAAAAAAAAAAAGATAGATTTTAGCGCTGTTGCATTTTTAATAAAAAAACGATATACATATTTCCATTTATATTCACATTTATTAATTGTTTTGTATTTTTTTTTTTTTTTTTTTTGTAAAAAATGTTTCGATCAAATTCATTATTATAAATCATTGATTTTATGCCCAAAGCTATGAATAAATGTAAAAACTATAATCTTTTTTTTTTTTTTTTTTAATTTTTTCAAAAAAACATTAAATTTTTTATATTTTTTTTGATTTTTTTTTTTTTTATCTTTTTTTTTTTTTTTTTGTATATATAAAGAAATTCATAAATAAAATAAATTTATAGTATTTTATTCATAATAAATAATAAATAGTAAAAAATATGATATGTCAAATTTAAATACTCTATTATTTTTTAAAATTTGGAGAAATATACCCTTAAAGAAGAAAATATACTCATATCTAATAAACGAATTAAAATACCAAGGTTTATTTATCGACGAAATTGTATCCGTAGAATGGATGTGCAAACATGGGCATTTAGATTTATTAAAAAAGAAGGTTTTAAATAAAGAGTATTTGGTATTTGAAACAAATCAGTTTAAATCGGATGAAAATGAACAGAATATTCAACAAATTGGTCAAAATAATGGTGCTAATCAAATTAACGATATAAATGAAGAAGATGTTTATATGGCTACAAATTTGGTTATTAATAGTAATAATAACAATAAAAATAAAAACTACAACAAATATATAATTTTCAAATTAATAAATAATGATTTAAAATTTTATAAAAAATTATTTAAATGTTACTTCAAAATATTCATCTCGAGTAAAGAGGAACTTAAAGAAACATTAAAACATATTATCAAATTTGATTGCATTGGCGCCCTAAAAATATTAAAAAAAAAATGCTCTTTAAAATTTAAAGAAAAACATTTTATAGAATCAATTATCAATGAATCTTTTACAGTCAGCGAATATATATACAATAAGCTATTAATAAAACCGAACCAACAACAAGTGTTTTTAAAAACCATTCATCAAAGAAGAGTAGATCTAATCAAATCGGAATCTATCGATAAGAGAACATTGTTTTTGGTTAAGGTTTTAAATTTCAAGGTCCCGGCTGAATTAGACAATTTGCAGTATTTGCACAACTCAAATCTATTAGAGTGCACATTAAGAGAGATATACAATTCATGTATCACACTGGCATTACTCAAGAGACCGTTGGCCTATTATGTAAAGCATTTAAAAGACTACCTACAGTCTCAAGATAATTGGGATTTTGATGTAATGTATCCGAGCGAAATTACAAGACTCTTCTTTCTGCAGGACTACACTTGGCTAACGATCGAGTATTTAGAAGGTATCCCATTTACTCAAGAGCAGCTCGATACTAAACTAATGAACTTTGATTTAAAAAGTGCAAAGAGACTTCAAGACTTGGAATCAATACTAAGAATGGTTATTCCCTTTATCGATATTTTAAACAGTACTAAATACATGGTCGGCTTCATATACTACAACTTTGTATTTAAAGATTCAAAATTAATTCAAAACATATTATTCAGCTCAGTATTTGATGATTTCTTATCATTTTTTCAACGATCAGACATGTTCTCAATCAAAGTAAAAATACGATACACCAAATATTTATCAGAGCTTATCAATTATGGCTCTGAAAACTCCACAATCTATAGGAGATATCAAAGAAGGGTCTTATCCTATCTAATCAGTATCAACGACACCCAGGCCATAAAGAAAGCATTAGAAGCCATGCATAGCTGCGACACCAAATTCACCAATCAAGTTTTTGTAGATATAAAGGAAGATACCTCACTATTCGATTTTTGTTTCACACAAATATCCAAAGAAAGTTTTAATTTTGGACACTTATTATCAAAGACCAATTTAACTATTTTAAACCACTACAAAAATAATTATTACGATGATTTTAAAAAAAGGGTTCAACAGCTAGATCTTTCAACAATTCAAAAGCCATATAAAGACCATTTGGTTTTATTTTTTTATGAAAATTTAACAGAGTTCTGTACACATTTTAACTATATTGGTCAAATTTGGAAACCTTTTGATCAGAATCCGAACCTATTAGAAATAACATATCAAGAATTCAAATATTTTATAACTCACATGGAAGAAAACAATTTAAATAATTATTTAAATATATTTTTTAAAACACCTTCCCATCCAAATCCACAAAATAATTTTAATAATTTAGAAAAATTTTTATATTTCAAATATCAATCATACAACATTTTAAATTTTATTTTAAATTCAAAAAATATAATTCAAGATAATCAAGATGATGCATTTGAAATTAGAGATTATAATAATCCATCTTTATTTATTAAAAACTGTAAATTAACACTATTTGAAATAGGAAGAAGAGGCGACACAAATACTTTAAACTGTATAATGACCAGTTGTTTTCCGACCGAATTTTCAAACCTAAAATATAAAAATCGAATTTATGAATTACTATTGTTTTCATCTTATTTTGGGCAAATCCAAATTTTTAAATTTTTGCATAATAATTATCCCTGGGTATTCCATTATTACAAAGATATCAAAAAAATTCATAATACAGTCGTTCAATCCTACCCGAATTTTGAAGATAATCCAAATAATCAGATTAAATTATCAGATTTAAATATTTTACTAAATTATTCAAAAATTAATATTAATTTATTCAATTATTTGAATAAAATTATTAAAATTATTAATTAGAACAAAATTTTGTTCAAACAAAACTATTTTAATATTTTTTTTTAGACTTTATTTAAATTTTCTTTTTTTTTTTTTCGGCAGTAGTCTGAATATATCTCAATCTTTGACGAAATAAATTGATTTAAATTATATTATGATTGTCCAAATATTGAATTAATTTTTTATATGGGTTTTTTCGTAATTGAAATTTCTAAAAAAAAACAATGTGCCAAACCAGACAAAATATATTTAATTAAATTTATAAAAATCTTTTTTTTTTTTTTTTTTTTTTTCGACCTGTTGTAAGATTTTTTTTAATTTTTTTTTATTTTAATTTTTTTTTTTTTTTTGCATTCACCAAAAATTTTCACGACCCTTTTTTTTATAATTATCTTTTTTTCTTATCATTTTTTTTTCTTTTTTTAAAAAATAAATAGATTTAATAAAAAAAGTAAAAATTTAAAAAAACAAACCTTCAATTTTTTTCATAAATTTTCAATTTTTTACATCATCACCACACATATAAACTTTTTTTATATATTAATTTATTTTAAAATAAATTTTATGTTGTGTTAAAGAAACCCCTCAAAACAATTTTTTTTTTATTGTTTATTTATAATAATTAATGTATATTAGTAAATAAAGAAAAAAGAATGAAAATCAAATTTTTATTTTTATTATTTTTAATAATAATAAATAATATATATATTACTTTTGGATTCAACAACAATTATGACCAATTAAATAGTTTCGATCAAAGTAGTAGTGAGAGTAGTTCAGGCACCAACTCAGAAGGTTGTTATGGTGTACCAAATCCACATACAGTTTACACACAAAAAGAAAGACTTGTAGCATCAGTTAGTAACGGTGTATTATATCAAACAGGTCCAAACACAAATCAATTATATATTTTACATTTATATGGAACACCATTTGAAATGGGTGAAGCCCATGGTCAATTATTGAAGGCTCAAATTCAAGATTTACTGCCATCATTTATGGAGTTTGCTCAAGTAGCCGTAAAGCAATTTATCAAAAGCAAATTTGCAGAAAGATTACCAGCTTTCTTAATTTATATTATTGAAACCTTTGGTGTTAATGCTGCTTTGGATTATGTTTCTTCAGCTACCAAACCATATACTCCACAATCATTCTTTGATGAATTAAAAGGTATATCATATGGCGCTGAGGTTGATTATACAACTTTATTAAGAATTCATTCATTTGCAGAGTTATTAAAAGCAACTTGCAGTATAGGTAAATATTAATATACACATAATTTCAAACAATAAGTAGTTCACATTATTAATCATTACTATTTTATTATAAGTTGGTGCATGGGGCGACGCAACTTTAGATGGTCGTTTACTTCAAGTTAGAGCATTAGATTGGGGTATTGAAAACCCATTAGTTAATCATCCAGTACTTATTGTTTATCATCCAGAAACAGGTAACGGTGGACCATTTAGTATTTTAACTTGGGTGTCATATGTTGGAGCACTTACAGGTTACAGTCAACGTACTGGTGTTTGTGAAAAAGTTTGGTTAACATATAATGGCACTTACACACACGACGGCATTCCATTCACTTTAATGTTAAAAGAAATTTTACAATATGATAATAACAATATCGAAGCATTAAATCGTATTTACAATACACCAAAAACCTGCGCAATCTATGTTGGAGTTGGTTCAAACGAAAGTGCAACAGTAGATATCATAGAGTACTCTTCAAGCACAGTTAGGGTTTTCGATGACGAAACCCCATTCCCCGGTTTTGATCCATCACCACCAGATCACCCAATTATTAAAAATATAGTTTATGTAGATCGTCACTCCCAACCTTCAAATGATCCATGTTTAGCAAATGAATTAATTTCAACTTATGGTTCAATTTCTGCAGCAACTCTAATTGATACAGTTGGTAAAGAGGAAACTGGTGATCTCCACGCTGCAGTCTATGATTTTAGCGAAAATGTAATTTATGTTTCAATTGCTTCCACAAACATTCCTTTCCCATTCCCAAACAAAACCATGCCTTCACCAGCTTACAAAAATCAATTTATGAAGTTGGATATGAATACTTTATTTAATCTTCCAAATCCAACCAATAACAAATAAAAAAAAAAAACAATAATTTAATATTCAATTTTAATTGAATTGAATTTAAAATTTTTTTAATAACAAATATAAAATTTATTTAAACAATAAAATTTATTTAAAACTCCATAGTTTTATTTAAATTAATTTATTTATTTGTTTTGTTTGTATATTTGTATGTTTGTTTATTTATTTATTTAAATCGCCCATTTTTAATTTCATATTTGAAATAAATAATTTTTGTTTTTTTGTTTTTTGTATGTGATATACAATGCATATAATCACAATTGCTACAAAAGCTATAGAACCAATAATGATACCGGCAATTTTAGCAGCAGATAAACCATTGCTTTTCTTTGAACAAATAGAGTTTTGAGAATCTTTTGAAGCGGATGAAGAGTCTAATAAAACAGAGAAATCTGGGTCAATTGAGACGTGATCAGAAAAGTAGCTCATTGATATGGCTATTAATGAGTTTTTTGAATGTTGGTTACTTGGTCTTTCGCTATCTATTGGTCTACTTGAAATGGTTTTAATTGAAATGTAATCATAAATAGCTCTTTTTATAAATCTACCATATAATGATTTATTATCCACTTGAATTTTTAAATGGAGTTATCCCCATTTGTTGTATTACCAAAATCTGATGATGAGCAAATATCATTTGTTTTTGATGACTCAAAGGATGCTGACATTATTAATTCCAATGAGTTTAATCTTGATTTAAACTGATATTTATCAATATCGATAGTATATTTTATTGTTGAAGGGTTCATATGAATGATTTGATTTGCAAAAGTTACATTACTTTCATTTTCATACCAAACAAGTTTTGCTTTAATATTTGAATTATCAGATATGTCGTTTTGATAGAGATGACTTTCATTTGATAGCTTTGTGTAGTTCCATTTGTCAAATTTTTTTTCAAAAACAATTTTACCAGTGATATCTATTTCTCTAAGTGATACTATTGACACAATTGATTTATATATTACGTTTTTATCATTATGAGATATATTTGCCATTGGTTCGTTGACATCGATATCTATATCAGGAATTATTATTGTTTGGGATAAACAATCTTTGCCGATCCATGGTGAATAGCACACACAACCAGTACTGGAGCAATAACCGTTTGATGGTCCTCCACATTTTGGTTTTCCTTCACATACTTGGTCAGGATTAATTTCATAGTCGGGGGTATTATCTATATCATTACCAATAATGATTTCATAGTCATCTTGGTATACTTGGGTGGAGCTATTTTCTTGAAATGTAAATTCAATAAAGAATCTTGATAACCCATTTGGCAAGTTTCTTAATTTTAATGCACTTTTAAAGTTTTTATCGATTTCAACTTTAACTTTGGTTTTGTTTGGCAAAACTAAAGATACTTGATCTACTTTGCTAAAACCTCTTCCATATATCCAAATCTCTTTATCTTGTTTTAAAATTCTATTGGTACCTGCAATGGATGGATAATTTAAAGACATTATAATTTCAGTTCGATCGATTTTATATTTGAATCCTGCTTTATTTAAATCGTCTGTGGTAAAACCTGAATACAACCCACCATTATTTGTTATGGTATAAAGTTGGAATACCATTCCAAACGGATAACCATAACCAATAGGTAGTTGACATTTATAATTAAACTGGGCTGTAAATTGGTCGATTTCATCAATAGAAGTAATGTTTTTACATTCATATATGTTGAGATTCGTTGTGGCAACGTAAATAATTGGAAATTGGCCTTTCTTCAAACCGGAATCTTTATCTTGTGCTATAACTTTAAATTCTAAAAATCTATTATGGGACCCAACGTCAATAGGATTTGTTTCATTTGGAGCATTTACTATTTCAAAGAGTAATAAATTTGGGTTAGAAAGGTCTTCTATTGGTGTTGGACAAAAGAAATAAACACTCAAAAGGTAAGGATTATTTAAATAGTTTATAAAGGGGTTTGATAGTCCATTTGCGGATGAGGTACCACCACTAAAGGTAATTCTGGAGAATGTAGAGTTGAAACCTTGCTCATCAAACAACTTTACTTCTATTAAATCAAATTGTGCACCAACACAATTTTCTGTTGAGAGTTTAACTTTGATAGCATAAGATCCATTATATTTGGTGCCACTAATAGCATCTTTTGGTGTTAATGTAAAGTTGTATAACGATCCATCATCAATATTTCTAAGGGTAATATAACCTTCTTTAAATCCATTATATTCATCTATAATATTAAAAGTGTATCCCAAAGAATATTCATTTTCTTCTAATTCTTGCTTTTGTTTAAAATTATTAAAACCAATGTCCAAAGGTGGTTCAAGAGGGAATTTGCTTAAATTTTCAAAAATAGGACCATATAAATCTAAATCTAAAAATAGAGAAATAAAAGAAAATGTTAAAATTTGGTTTTTAAAACTATTATTTGAATATATATTTTAATAATAATACTTTTTGAAATAACCCTAAGCTGAGAGTCATTAGATAAAGAATTACTTGGGACATAGTTGTTGCAATCAAAAAATAAACCATATGGAATTTTGCCAGGTAATGAATTTACATAAAACTCTATCTGGAATAGTTCTAAACTGGAGTTCCATCTTGAATACCACAGCTTATCAGTTGGATAATCGTTAAAGTTTAGTTTGGATGATGCAAATTTATTAACTGGATCGAAAAGTACTAGGGCAATAGGTGTCTCGATATTTATATTTGTATAGTTGAAGTATAGTATATTACCTACGGTTCTATTGGTAACATCAATTTCATAATATAACATTTTTGAAAAAGTTATATTAAAGATATCAAAATCTAAAAAAAAAAAAAAATTAATATTTAATTATTTATTGGAATTAAAATTTTTATATAAATTACCATCATCAATAAACTTTGGATTTGAAAAGTATTTTAAAGGATTAATACTATAGTAATATGGCTCCATAAGAATAAGCTCACGGCTATGGTAAGCGAGGATCTCTGTAATGGGGTTAAATAGGTCTACATGGAAATCAAATGTTGGCTCTTCCAAAGTTCCATTCAATAGTCCAACTGGGTAATAATATTTCTCGTCGATTAGGAGCTTAAAAATTTCGTATTTTGATTTTAGTTTAATTCTTAATATATAGTTGTGATCAAACAAATGAATAAATTCTATATCTTCAAAAGTTGGCGCGCTAAGATCTATTGGAATAATATTAATTAGTTTTTTTTTTTTTTTTTTTAAATATTAATATTAATTTACCATATTCTATAGATTCGACCTCTATTTTGAAACCTTCTGTAAATTTTGTGCCGTTATAGCCTGATACAATAAATTTTCCTTCTTGATATGCTAAATAAAAAACTATTAGAAATAGAATTTTTTTTTTTTAAAAATATAAATATTTACATATTGGTTCTGTAAAGAATGAAAATTTAACAATTCCACGTTTATCACTTAATGAATGGCCAAATGGGAATGTAGATTCGTAGGTATTATAATACTCTATATTGAATGGCCCCAAAATACTGGTTTGGGTTAAAAAGAAGGAGACAGTAAAATAATTATCTTTCGAAATTTCTTGAGTGAAATTATATTTATCTCCCATATCGTTAAAAGATTTATCTTTATAAAATAAAGAGTATAGTTAATATAAGTTTAGAAATAAATAGAATACTATTATCTTATAGCTACCTTCAACATGAATTAAAGAATTTAAAATATATTTATATCCGGGTCCATCTTGGGCTCCTATGTTGTAATTTGTTTCATAAAGGTAATCAATATTACCAATATATTTGGTTACACCGTCTTTGCTTGAAATGGGTCTATAATAAAAATCACTTGAAAGTATACCCTCATCACTATATTGAAAATAAAATGGTAAGGTATATTGATTATTTATTGACTTGAATGAAAACAATGGCCCATAACCAACTGAAAGTTTTGCCAGAACATCATAACCTAATGCTGGATATCGTTGAGCCTCTATGATATTATCAGTTACTATATGCAAATATAAAAAAAAAAGTTAATAAAAAAAATAAAAAAAATAATTAAAATTTCAAATTATATTTACCGCTTAAATTAAAATAAGGCTCTGGTCTGAAAAATACTTCTTTCTCCCCTCCATTTGGATGTATTGAAATATAGGGTGTGTAGTTATACCCCAAATTTAATTCTGTCATCAGAAATATAATTTTATTGTAATTGTTAGGTAAACCAAATAAAAAACATTCAAAGCAATTGGAATTTATCCTATGAACCTGAGACTTTACATTTTCAAATCGAAAATATGCAGATATATCCCCAAAAACATCCAGCTCTAAACCACGAGGTGAATAAGATTTTAACTCTAAACTATCTGGAATTACTTTGGTAAATTAAAATTTTATTTTGTTAGTTTATTATTTTTTTATTTTATTTTATTTTAATTTTATTTATATTCTATACTTACTTGAGCATTCATAGTTGATAAAATATTCTATATTTTCTGGAGTAGTTGCATAAAGTTTTCTGAAAACAGGTAATTCTGAATAATATGCAATAATACTATGATTATAGACACCTATTGGAATTTGATTAATAGTTACTTCATATAAACTTGCTGTAGTATTTGAAATAAGTAAAATTGGTGACCAAAAATAAGAATCGAATGATTGATTATTATTTGATATGTGCAGTTCAACTGAATCTGGTATCTCTGGGTCTCCAACCAGAAATATAAATGTAAACGAGCAAGTATTCACATACCCATCATATTTGAAATATTCTCTTTTATTTGGTGTTACATCTTGAATATATAGTTTTGATTCTATCAAATTTACATAAAAAAAAATAAATAAAAAAGAAATAAATAAAAAATAATTTTTATTTCCCATTTCCAAAAAAAAAACAATTGTAAATATCAAAAAAAAAAATAAAAAAAATATCAAAATAAAAAAAAAAAAATTTGCATAAAAAAAAAAAATCAAAAAAAAAATCAAAAAAAAAAATCATCATTAAATTAAACCAATGGAATTTTTTTCATGATGCCAGGCACGAATCGTTGAAATTTTCCGAATTAAAATTTTTTTATACATACTACAGTAATTTATTTTTTAATTAAATAAACTTAGTATTTAATAATTTTATTTATAAATTATTAAATACTTTGGAATGACTTGATCAACTGAATAAACAACTACTTCATCATAATTCAAATCTTCTCCATTTTCACCAAGTACCGAGTCGAAACCAGGTGATGGGCTTGTTAAGCTTTTATTATTGGTTTTTAGTTTTTTACCCCTCCCAATTAAAACATTATTAAGGAACATGTATTTGTATTCATTGTTGTTAACTGATTTACAGTAGTCATTGCTCTTGGAAGAAGTAGCAGATAAGTATACACCTGCACCAAATCTTTGGAAAGTACGGTTTGTAAGGGGTGGTAGTCTATAGCTTTCGTTTATAATTCGGCAAACATAGCATGAAGTGGAGTCACAGGTGGTAATATTTCCATCTAATCCTAAAAAGCAGTTGATTTTAGTCCCATGAAATCTCCTATTTTCATTACCAGGTGTCATAAATTCCCCTAGATGATTTGTTTTTGATGAAAAATTACCAGATTCTTCTAATAATTTTCTTTTTTCTTCAAAGTTTGTTTTGATAATAAGAGGATTATTTATTTTCAAAATTTTATGTATATTAGGGAATGGGTGGCGATTATCTTTATGATTCCATTTATGAAAAAATTGGTTTTTGACGGATTGATATTTTTTATCATTTTCTTTTAGTTCGGAAACTAGACCTGTACTATATGAATTATAGTGGACTTCAGAACAAAATTCAGTACCAAACTCTACAAATTCTTGACAGTCTTTTATAACGCACAATGGTTTTGTGAAAAATATATCAAAAAAATTTTTTATTGAATAAATAATTTTTAAAATAATTGATATTTTACCTAGATTATAAAGATAACCATGGTAAGCTCTACAAAATTGATAGGCACTATGCCTTTTCCTGTTACACCCTGGATAAATACAAATATTGGATAAATTCATTTTAAAAATTATTTACAGATATAAATGTAAAAAGATAATAATACAACACAATTTTAAAAATAAAAAAAATTTTTAAAACTATTAATAATTTTTAATATATGATACTTATGATTTTTTTAAAACTTAAAAAATATAAAAAAATGATTGTGATAAAGTATTTTGAAAAAAAAAAAGAAAAAGTAATACTTATAAAAAAAAAAATTATGCCTAAGTTTATTTTTTAATTTTTTTAATTTTTTATAATTTTTTTCAATTTAGATATAATAAATGTTTATGTTGATTGTGTAAATCAAAATTTCAAAAGAGTATCAGCAACGAATCGCCATTGTTTTAATGTTTTAATTTTATAATTTTATTTTATTCGGTTTTATCTTGAGCGTCGTCTTTTAAAAAAGTACTTAAATATTCTACAGCGATTTTATCGGAAAAAGATAAATGATCTTCGTAAGAGATGAATCCTAAATGTGCTCCCCATCTTGTGGTGGCTAAAATTGTATTTGGGTTTGATTTGAATTTGTCCCATGGGAAACCGGCGACTGGTGCGATTGGATCGTCGATGGCATTAATGAAAAGAATTGGTTTTTCGAGCTTATCAATGGATTGTGATGATGATGCAGCGAGATAATATTGTTCAGCAGTTTCGAAACCAAACATTTTACTTGTAACAAGATTATCGAAATCCATAATGGTTTGACATGCACCAATTTGTTCTTTAGTTCCATATTTTTCTAAACGATCGCCAAACTTGAAGGCTAAACGCTTCAAATTATTGGCTAAACCTTTGTTATAGATTAAATTATTTATGTAGGTTGAACTGAGATTTTTGGTACATTCGATCATATTCATTGGATTTGAAATTGAAACATGTGCAAGATATGGTGAGTTTTTACCGGCTGCTGCTAAATAGTTTACAAGAATTGCTGAACCTAAACTGAAACCAACTAAAAACCATTTTTTAACTGATGGTAATTGTTGTTGAACATATTCTGTAATGTATTTGATATCATCTAATTGAACTGCACTATAAAGTTTTTCAGCTGTTACTTTATTGCCTGCACAACCTCTATAATTGAATACGACACATCTAAATCCTTTTTCTTTATATGCTTTTCTAGCAAAATATTGAATATAACGTTCATGTGATCCACCTGTTAAACCATGACAAATTACAATTGTTGGGGTGTCTTCTTTAAATTCTCCTAATTCGAACCAATCTAAAGAAATGGTTCCATTATCTGCTGGATTTATTAATGATTCACTATTTAAAATAAAAATAAAAATTATAATAATTTTTTTTTAAAAAAAAAAAAAAAAAAAAAAAAAAAGATATTTTAAAAAAAAAAAAAAACAATTAGAAAAATGTTAAAACATAATTAATAAAAAATGATTGTAAATATAATTTACATACCGACGAATTGGTAAATTTAATTTTGGGATTTTAAAAGAACCATAATAATTCATAACATGTGAATTGTAAAGGTAATATGGTGGATAATAGGTAACACCATTTCTAATGGTTGGTTCTGATCCCTCTATATTATTAATTCTGTCATTATCAGTTACCTTGGCATTATATTCTTGGTAAAGTGATGGACATTGCTCTAAAATTTTAAGATTTTCTTCATTTGAGCTATCAAAATATAATTTAACTTCAGCTTTATCTCTTGATGAAAACATATTTATTTATTTTGTTATATATTGGATAGTTTTTATTTTTATTTTTTTATAGTTTTTATTTTTATTGTTGCTAATTTAAATTTTTAATAATACAATTAAATATTACTACTATTATTCTATATATTTTATTTTATATGAAATAAATATAAATACAAATACAAATAAAATTATTATTATTATTATTATTTGAATAAATTTAATAAAATAGAAAATAAAAAACAATTAATACTTTAGAGATTTAATCTTTTTTTTTTTTAAAATAATAAAATAAAAATAAAAATAAATTAAAAAAAAAAAAAAAAAATTAATTTTATTCGTTTTTTTTTTTTTTTTAATTTTTTTTTAATTTTTTTTTATAAAAGCGATATGAATAATACTTTTTTGGAAGTCGTGACATTATTTTTGTTTTAAAATAGAAATCTATTTTTTTTAATTTATTTTACTGGATAGTAATGTTGTATTGTATTTTCACAATTGGTGTTTAATGATGATTTTTTTTTTTTATACACACACAAAAATAAATGGTTTTTTTTTATTTTTAATTTTTTTTTTTTGAATGAGAAATTCATTTTTCCCAACAACACCCTATTCAAAAAAACAATACCAAATTATTATTATAATAACAAAGTTTTTGATAATAAATTGTTTTATTTTTATTATTTTTATTATATTTATTATTAGTTTTTATTTTAATACCAATTTATTACTATTAATGTTACCACTTAATTCATGTTCATTATCTCTAAATCGGTAAAAATTATCACTATGTTTACTAATTCTAAATATCTTTCTAATTGTTTTGTTTGATCTAATTATTTCTAAGGTTTGATTTGGAACTAAAATTGTAAATAATATTAAAATTTCGAAACCAATAAATCTTAAAAAGAACAATACGGAAAATTCTAATTCGAATGGGATGGTTTCCAAATTACACAATCTGTTATCTGACTTCTCTATTAAACAGTCAATATACTTGCCCATCTTTTCATTGTATTGGTCCATATTCAAACTGATGGTACCACAAAATCCCAATAATAGCAAGAATTGAATCCATATAAATATTATCGACAAATATTGCTTTACTAAAATTGAAACCAAACCTTTTCTTTCATTCACTTTTTGTTCTTTTGAAATCTAAAATAAATAAAATGAAATGTTTAGTTAGTATTATTATAATATTATTAATATTTTAATTAGTTTTTAATTACTCTGTAGATGTAGATGGCAATAAATATTATAAAAATACTTCCTAGAGATAGAAAAATAATGTATGGTATCCAAAAGAAAAACATAGTGTCTATTTCATCTAAAATCCAACAGGTTATACCCGATACATAATAGCCATAACCATATCTTGCAAATGGTATAAAGGTTAGAAATATTGAAATTACTTGAATAGCAATTGCATTGTATTTTTCAATATTGGCGCTACAACCTATTTTTTTTGATCTAAGAAATAAATCTAAAACTAATGAAAACCACCAGAAAATAGCACTTAAACTTCCATATTGAAACAATACACCAGTTATACCACAGCCAATGTCACTTTGTCTTGCATATTTGTGTTTTGATGGGCTATTTATAAAAAAAAAAAAAAAAAAAAAAAAAAAAAATTAGTATTATATAAATTAATAAAATAATAGAAATAATATTTACCATATTAATTTTTCCCCTACAGCAAAATAAAAAACTATTTATAAAATTTTAAAATTAAAAGCTTTTTAAATAAAGTGAAAAATAGAGAATAATATTTACCATCAGTCAAAGTAAAACAAAAAATACCAAGTGCTAAAAACATTTTGGAAAGGGTTTGCTTATTAAATGGGGGCTTATTTAAAATAGGGGAGGAAACTTTTAAAATAATAGCAGATGATACAAAGCAAATGGTACCCGATATTTTTGAAAGATAGGATAGCTTGGATAGGTGCTCTTCTTTATAAATTGGACCTGGACATGGTAACAGACAATTGGTTTCGTTTTTACTTCCACTCGCATATACATATCCATGTGTATAGTCGACATTATGGAAATCTTCAGACTCCACATACAGTCCTCCCTTTTCCCTATATTTTAAAGGATAGGGGCAGTTTTCACCAGATACCAAAGCTATATTTATAATTACTATAACAAATATTAAAATAACAATTTTTAACATTTTTTTTTTATTTGTAATAAACAGTAAATAAAAAATAAAAATTGTATTACAATACAATAAATTTTAAAGATAAAAACTTTGGTTAATTTAAATTTAAAATTTTTTTTTTTTTTCATTTTATTTTTATTTTTATTTATTTTAATTCAGCAAGTTTAAAAAACTTTCTCACATGAGTGTTAACATTTGGTTTATCTTATATAGAATTTCTTTATGGCTTGGGGTTAACTTCGATTGAAAATATATTTTATTATAATTTTAAGAAGATATAAATAGGTGTGTGTTGAAAATTTAAAATTAAAATTAAAATTTTTTTTTTTTTAATTTTTTTTCATTTTTTCCTCATTTTTTTTTTAAATTGTTTCAATTTTTTTTAACACTTTTGGTTGTTGTTTGTGATAATTAAATCTATTTTTAAGTTGTGTGTTTGTATGTTTTTTTTGTGGGTTTAAATAAAAAATAAATATTTAATTGTATATAGATTACTTGTGTGTTTGTATGTGTGTTTGTGTGTGGGTGTGTTGTTAACCATTACTTTTTCATTTTTTATTTATTTTCATTAGAATAGTATTATTAATAATAATAATAATAATAATAATAATAATAATAATAATAATAATAATAATAATATGGTTCATTTGCTTATTATTGGTGGTGGGATTGCAGGGTTAACTTGTGCAGAATCATACAGTTATTTAAAACCAAATGATAAAGTAACAATTTTATCATGCTCACCAATTTTAAAGGTTTGTTGACCTTTTTAAATGGTTATAATAATAATAATAAAATAATAATAATAAATACTAATATTCTATTTTTACCTTATGTTTAGACAGTTTGTAATGTTCAAAAAATTAGTAAAGTTTTAGAATCATTTGATGTATTTGAATCTAAATTTACCGATGTGGAATTTAATAGTCCAAATATCAATGTTGTTGTATGTGATGTTGATTCCGTTGATGTAGAGAATAAAATAGTAAAAACAGATAAGGGTGGATTCTCTTTTGACTATTTATCAATTTGCTCAGGAGCAAAACCAAATGTAAAGTAGTGTCAATTAAAATATTGTATACTGATCATAAGATTATAGAGTCCATTATTAATTTTTTATAAAAAAATAGGTAATTAAATCATCAAATAATTTTATAGGAATAAGAGATACAGATTCAATTTTAGATTTAAAGGATAGATTAGAAAATTCAAAAAGAATATTAATAGTGGGTAATGGCGGTATAGCATTGGAGTTAGTGCATGAAATTAAAGGTTGTGAAATTGTATGGTCAATCAAAGATAAACATATTGGTAATGCATTTTTCGATAAAGACGCATCCAACTTTCTATTTAAATCAAAACAAGAACAAAAAGAAAAGCAAGATAGTAATGATAATGACAGCGAAATCATGATCAAGGAAAACAATAACACAGGAACTATTTCAAACTCATCAGTTTATAAAAATGAAAGTGGCTCAGCATTGGGGCCCCAATGGTACAGTAAATATAATTTTAACCAAAATCAAATGGTCGATAGCGTAAACGCCAATTTAAATATCGAGTACGAAACAATAGTGACAGAAATATACGATAACGACGACAGTAAAGAATCAAATAATTTTATAAATCAACAAAACTTTAAAAACGAAAGCGAAAAGAAATGGCCAATTTATGCAAAGTTAAATAATGGTAATGTGTATGGATGTGATTTTATTATATCGGCAACTGGTGTAATACCAAACTCCAATGTATTATTAAAGAATAGAAAACCGAGCGAGCATGTTGCCCTATCAAAAGAGAATGCTTTGGTGGTCAGCGAGCAAATGGAAACCTCAATTAAAGATATCTATGCAGCAGGTGATGTATGTAGTGTCGAATGGAATGACTCAAAGGTGTGGTTCCAAATGAGATTATGGAGTCAAGCACGTATTATGGGCCGATATGCAGCCCAATGTATAGCGAAACAATCCGTCAAAGGTACCAAGGATGAAGATAACCTGGAAGAGATTTGCACAAGTTTTGAATTTGAATTGTTTGCACATGCAACTAAATTTTTTGGTTTCAAAGTAATAATGCTAGGATTATACAATGGTCAAGGTTTAGATTTGTCAAATCAAGAACAATATCAAATCTATACAAGAGAGATTTTGGGTGAACAATATGTCAAAGTGATTTTAGAAAATGGTAAACTAATTGGTTCGTTATTAATTGGCAATACAGATTTAGAGGTAATAATATATACATATATTAAAACTATTGTAAATCCAAATATTAATTTAATTTTAACTTTTTTCAAAATATAAATAAATAAATAAATCTTTAGGAAACTTTCGAAAACTTAATTTTAAATCATATTGATTTATCAAGATATGGACCAGAAATTTTAAACCCAGAAATCGATATTGAAGATTATTTTGATTAAAAAATATATATGAAACAAAATAAATAGTTTTTTTTTTTTAAAATACAGAGTTTATTATACTAAATGTTTTTCGTTTTTTCATTTCTTTATCAAAGACTAGATTAAATAAATTTAATAAATAATTAGTATTGGTTTTATAATAATTACAAATTTATATAAATTATTCTGTACTTACAATAACTATTAATTCTACATTGGAATTTCAATCTTTGTTGATTTAAAAATCCCAACATAAACAATAACTCCATTGTTATAAATAATGGGGCAACAAACATTGCAAGTGGTTCTGATGGTAATCCTGGTGTGATACCTTCAAATATTAAATGTCCTATGATTAGCAATACCAAGGATATACCTAATAATGAAATACCATCTGTGGTTGCTTTTTCTAAACCCAAGTTATCAATCTTGCTATTTGCTAAATAATCTGTTAACATTATCCATATCGAAGTTATAACCTATAGTGTAATAACAATGAAAAAATTAAAAATTTATATTTAAAAAAAATATAAAGTAATATATAACAATAACATACACCTATTTTGGTATCTAAATATACACAATATGATGACAAAGCCAGTGCCACCAATGTGCTTATTCTGACTTGAATATGATCATATAGTATACTTGTGTAGGGTTCAATATATATTTTTATAAATTCAAATTCGGTTAAATTATTCATAAAAATAAAACATGTAAATATAACAACAGGAATAACCACAATATGTAATAATTTATTTCTATTTTTTTTAAAAAAAAAAAAAAAAAAAAAAATTAAAATGTGTGTTAATACAAATTTAGTTACAATTTAAAAATAAATATGATTTTAAAATTTAAATTTAAAATTTTAAAATTTTAAAATTTAAAATTAAAATTTAAATAAAACACTGAATTTTTATTTTTATTTTATTTTTAATGATTATGATTATGATTATTTATATATACATATAAAATTATATTATTTATTTTTTTTTACTATGTATATATTTACATCTTATTATTGTGATGAACAGCATAAAAACCATATTGATCAAGTAAATTAAATAACACCATTTTATAAAGTAATTATTAATAATTATTTATTCTTTGTTTTTTGTTTTTTGTTTTTTATTTTTTTTTGTTTTTACTTTTTTTTTTTTTTATGATTATTTTATGATTATTTTATGATTATTTTTGATTTTTTGATTTTTGTTTTTTGATTTTAAAAAAAAAGTATACTAATTTTGGGTAATACTTTTAAAAATAAATTTTTTTAAATTTATATTTTTTAAAAAAAAAAAAAAAAAAATAATATTAAATTATAAATAATATAATTTCTTTTTTAAAAAAAATTTAATAGTATACGCTATTATTAATAATATCATTTATAATTATGATTATTATGATTGTTAGTAATAAAAGTATTAATTTATTATTTTTGAAATTAAATAGTTATCTTTTTTCTGAACCAATCTGCTTATCATCATACAACTTTTAATTTAGTTGTTAAATGAAATAATTAATATTAAAATAATTTTTAGATTCTATCATAACTGTTTCTTTTTTTGGAATTATTTAATTATTTAATTATTATTTTTAATATTAAATATTAATTTAAACTATTAAAAAAAAAAAAAAATCCATTTGACACAATAACAATAACACACTAATAAATCTGTTAAAAAAAAAAAAAAAAAAAAGTTGAAAAAATTGAAAGAGAAATGTATTAAATAATTTTTTTTTAAAACAAAACTTTTTCCTTATCAAATAAACTCACATTTCCCCTTCGTCGACCCTTTTAAAAAGATATAATGTCACAATAATTATGATAAATTTTTATAAATATTATAACACATACAACATAAATAAAAAATGTAGTTGATTAAAAAAACAAATAAGGATACAAGTACTATAATAAAACTCTCTCTTATAATTTATTTTTAAATTAAAAAAAAATAATTTAACATAAAATTTCTCCAATCTTTAACATTTTTTCTTTTTCTATTTCCTTTTTTTTTTATTTTATATTATTATTATTAATATATTATTATTTATAATTTATAATGAATAATTTAACATGATCAATAAAATAAAACTTGTAGTAATTTGATCATTTTATAAAATAAAAAAATAAATAATATTTTTTATTTTTGGTCATTTGTTATGAAAATCATATTTGAAATTAAAAGTGGTTTATTTATTTAAATCTGTTTTTCTAAAATTGATGATATGTGCATGCTTAAATATTCATTTGTGTATAAATATTTTTTTCAAAAGCGTGACTTTTATGATCTTTTATCTAAACTTTTGGTTTTATAAAATATTTTGGCTATGTTTCTCTAATAATGATATTATTTTGATCAAAACATTGTTTAATTTATTAAAGTAATTATACTTTATAAAAATATATTGAAAACTATTGGTTTCAATCAAAAAGTTTTTAAAAAATCAAATTTATTATTATATTTAAAAAATGATTATTAATTCACACACCACACATACACACACAAATGTAAATACCCAAAATCACACATAATCATTATGTTTTTAATTAAAATTTATATATAATTAATGATTAAATTTATAGATTCATTTTTTTAAACATACTTACCACACAAGGGAATTTATTACTTTTTTTATAAAAACCTCTATCTCAAAACCAACATATCAAAACAATATAAAATCTACTCATAATTATTAATTATAATAATCAAAAACAATTTAATTAAGATATTATTGAGATAGTTGTATACTATTTAAATTATTATTTGTTTTATTTTTTAAAATTTAAACAAAAAAAAAAAAAAAATAATAATAAAATATAAAAAAAAAAAAAAAAAAAAAAAAAGAAATTTTATAGATATATAAAATTATATTAGTTTTATTAAAATGACTTTTATTTCTTTAACTGCTGTATTTTACTTGACTATTGAGTTATATCCTTTTTTATTTATTACTTTTTTATATTTATGGAATCTTTTTACCTTGTTTAGCATTAGCGAGAGCAACTATAAAGATTAAAAAAAATTTTAAATTAAAAGAAAAAAATAATTAGTTAGGCGACATTAAAATAAGTTAAATGACACTAAAAAATTTTTTTTTTGTAGTTTTTGATGATGACGAAGGAAATACATGAGCCAAATATTAAAAAAAACTATTTTATCTGTGAGCCAAATTTAAAAAAGAAATGGGGGTGTTTTTTTAAAATAAATTGATCAATACTCTGTGATTGATTTTTTTTTTTTTAAAAAAAAAAAATAGAAAGAGTATATCATCATTTTGATCTTTATTTGCCATGTCCTTCTGCAGTATTTGAAATTGAGAAAATATTTTATTTAATAAATAATTTTCATTTCTTTTTTTTTTTCTTATATACCATACTGCATAATTGATTGTGGTTTCTTTAAATATTTTTTGTTGTTGATGTTATTATTATTGTTTTTGTTGTTGTTATTTTTATTATTAGTTTTTGTTTATTATCCAATAACAACTAAAAAGGTGATTGTATAACTATCATTTTTTATTTGGCAGTTGTATTATTTATTAATGTTGGTTTATAATGTTATCAACATTTATTTTTATTTGATTTTAATTAATTTTGATTTTTCTATATTATTATAAAGTTATTTTAAATAAAAAACCAAATAAATCAAATGTAGATTAAATATTATTTGGTAATACCAATATATATAAAAATTACTGAATCATGAAAAAAAAAGAAATAAAATACAAAATACAAAATACAAAATACAAAACAATCATCATTACTACTAAACTTTATATATTTTTATATATATAATTTTTTTGTACTTACTATTTTGTTTGATTTTGTGCTCAACTTCGATTCTTGTACGATTAAAGAAACCAAACATAAAGATAACCTCTAATGTAACAAAGAATGGTGCAATAAAGACTTGGAAAAGATTATCTAAAAGAGCTGGTCTACGGCCTTCAAATACACCATGTCCTACAAATTGGGATACCCATGATAAAATATGGATAATAATACCATAATAGGTTGCAGTTTCTAATCCGTATTTGTTAATTGATGAAAATGCAACATAGTTTGCTGCTAAAATCCAAACCATTGATACTAACTAAATAATATAGTATTATTATTATTAATTCTTTTATTTCTTTTTCTCTTTTTTTTTTATATAAATTGATACTTACACCAACTTTGACATTTAAAAAACAATAATATAATGCTAAAGCAATGGCCAATGGGGTGGATAATGCAAATGGAATCAATCCTTTACTGACATTATTTAATGGTGCTAATAAATCTTCGAGGAATGGAGAGTGTGGTAAATTATTAATAAAAATAAATGCTGTAAGTAAAATTAATGGAACAAAAACAATATGAATAAATTTATTGCTGAAAAATAATTAAAAAAAAAAAAAGGGATCAATAAAAAATTTTTAATTTTATAATTTTTTAATATATATCTATATGAACATACACAGTATTGCTATGATAAGCTCCGTATGAAGATGTTTGATCAACTAAATTAAAAATTGCCATTATATGATTTATTATATTTTTTGTGTCTGTAAAAAAATAAATTAAAAAAAAATAAAAAAAATTTAGAAAAAAATTTAAAAAAAAAATATAAAAATTAAAGTTGACTATAAAAAAAAAGATTTTTTTTATAAATTTTTAAAACACAACTCCTTTGCAAAATTATTATTTATTTATTAATAAATCAATTTTATAATAATTATTATTATTTTTGTTATTGTTATTTATAAAATCGCCACTATTGTTTATATAATCACCAAATTTGATAATAATAATAATTATAATAATATATAAACTATATCTATATACAATAAATATCTTTCTTTTCTTTTTTTAATTATTATTTCTCCTGAAATATTAAAAAAAAAATTAGAAAAAAAAAAAAATTAAAAAAAAAAAAAATTTTATTTTTTTTATTTTAAAATTTTATTTAAAAAAAAAAATTTCGAAAGGGTGTACTATCTCTTTCTATAATAACTCTCATAATATTAATATTCATAAATTCATAATACATCACTATTTTAATGATTTTTATTTATCATATAAAATCACTTCTCTAGTCATCAACAATACAATAATTTAGGTGACATTTATGTCTTTTTAAATATAAAGTTTTTTCTTTATATATATTTAGTTATATAATATATATAATAGATTTTACAAAATAAAAAATAAAAGAAACACATAAATAGAATGGATAGTATTATTATTGATGAAAATTATAATAACACCAATAAAAATAACTTTAATGATAATATAAATAATAATGTAAATAATCAACAACCTTCACAAGAGCAGCAGCAACTAGATCAGTCACAATCACAGCCACAATCACAACAAAAACCACCCAAACAACAGCAACAACAACAAAATAGCATAAATGTAAATAATATAACCTATCAATTATATAACTCATATCAAGCAAATAATAGCAACAGTATTGAAGAAAAATATAGCAAATATGACCCAAATTATCCAGGTGGTGAAGATGGTACAGATGAATCAAAACCTTGGAACTATTTTTTCGAGGATTATCCATTTCCACATAAACATATGACAAGAATTATGTCTTTAAAAAATAAAGTAGAACATTATATTAAAAATAAAATAAGGTTACCAGACGAATACAGAACTAAAATTTGGTCGTTAATGGAGGATTTAGATAAACTTGTTAATAATGATAACAATAAAAATATTTATAAAGTAATTTATTAAATCTATTTATATAAATTATAAACCATTTAATTATACTAATATTATTTTTATACTTTATAATAAAAACAAAAACAATAATTATTTAGACATGTTTAGAGACTCCAAATGAAGAAATTGAAAACGATGTTAGGACAGACGCAGTTAGAACGTTTCCATCAAGTCAATATAAAATAAAAATGAAAGATAAACAGTTTCAAAGCAAAGATTCATTATTTAAAGTTTTAAAATCATATGCAATATACAATGAAGAAGTACAATATACTCAAGGTATGAACTATTTATGCTTAGTTCTACTATGTTATTTTTATGAAGAAGAATCGTTTTGGATGATGGATTTGTTAATTAAAAAACATGGGGTAGGTGTTTAAGGTTTTAATCTTTTTTTTTTTTTTTTATATATTAACACTATTTTATTATTCAATTATTAATATTAGATGAGACACTTTTTTAAAAAAAAAAGTTATTTACCAAGTTATTTAACAATTTTTGAAAAAGAATTAGAGAACCATTTACCAACCTTAGCAAAACATTTATCAAACGAAGGTGTTCAAATGTATATGTTTATTCAAGGATGGTGGAGTACAATTTTTGTATATATTTTACCAGTAGAAACCATCTCTACCATTTGGGATTATTTTTTTTGGGGTGCTAATGGCATGGCAATTGAGGTTTTGTTTCGTCTTTCCATAGCTTTATTAAAAATGTTAGAAAAAGAACTATTAAAAGTAGGCATGTCAGATTTTTTTGAAACTTTAAAGGACAATAGTCAAAATATAGATTCCCTCGAATTAGTTTACCAAGCATATTCAATCCATCTCTCAGATAAAACAGATTACTTTTTAAGAGAAGTAATACTGAATTATAAAGAAGAAGAAATGAACGATAATATTTTCGATTTTCAAAAACTATTATCAACTATTTATGAAGAAACCGTTGACCAAAACCAACTACATATTCAAAATAAAAACAAAATAAAAACAAATAGTAGGAATCAATCATATTATGATGATGACGAAGATGAAGAATATATAGATTACGATGACTATTATAGAAAATCAGTTTTAGTTGATGAATCAAGTGACAGCGATGACAATTATAATAATAAAACACCTTGTATAATTTCTTAATAAATAAATAACAAATAGTAATAAATCATAAATTATAAATTATAAATTAGAATATCTATTTTATTTTTTTTAATAAAGAAACAATTGTATTCAATGTTTATATAGTTTTTATTTTATTTCATTTTTTTTTTTTTTTTTTTCATATGCATTATTTTTATAGCACAAAAAAATCTTATGATCATTAATTACCAATAAAAGAACAAATTTACAAAAAAAAATCTGATTTTTTTCTTTTTTTTTTTTATGAATTTTTTTAGTACAAAATATAAACAAAAACGTAATTTATTTTAATTTAAAAAAATAAATTATTTTTTTTTATATTTTTTATTTTTTTTTTTTAAAAAAAACCAACCTTTCATTTAAAAATCAAAATTTGGTATTATTAGTTTACATTCACACACTCCTTTAATTAAAGGTGGTGGTTATTATAATTATTTTTATTATTTTTATTTTTTAATTATTATCACCAAAAATTTAAAATTTAAAATTTTTTTTTTTTTTTTTTCAAATGGATAATTTTAAACAAATATTAAGCTATTGGTCAATAAAAGAATCAAATATAAATAGCAATAATAATAATAATAATAATAATAATAATAATAATAATAATAATAATAATAATAATAATAATAATAATAATAATAATAATAATAATAATAATAATAATAATAATAATAATAATAATAATCAAAATAATCAAAATAATAATAGAAAAAAATATAATAACAAAAATGACAACACAAGAGATAACTCAACAATTAATTCAACAGGAACAGCTATACCAACAACAATTGTTAATAATACTACAGATAGTGATAGTATCTCCAGTAGTATTTCTAATACTAATACTGGTTATGACAATGCTAATCAATTACAACTCAAAACTAATACAAATTATAAAGCCATTACTGTTAGTATGGAAAATCTCTTAAAAGAAAGCAAAATCAATGTTTACTCAGCATATAAAGAAAACTCTGAAGTTAATGAAAGTGAAAATGAATCAAATGGGTCAAGCTATTCAATAAACTATAAAAGCGAAAGTGAAACAAACTATAATTTAAATAATGGCAATAAGATTGTGGGCGAAGAATCAGATTCCACTGGCTCACTTTATTCTGCCAGTAGTTATGGTGGTGGTAGCATATATGGAACCAATGGTGGCAATAGTGTTTATGGTAGCGATATTGAATCAACTTCAAATTATGGCACCAATAGTATCAGTGGTATTAGTTCTTATGGATATGGTTATAAAAGCGGATCAAATACACCATATAGTAGCTATTCAGATGGGGTTCTTAATGACTTAACATCAGCTTCGCAACAAAATATGGAACAAAAATTAAAATTAGAAAAATATTATAAAGAAACTAGATTACAAGAAAAGATCAATAACAAGTCTAGAGATTGGAATCAAGAATTTCAAACATTACTTAGACTAACACCATCTTTAGAGAAGTTTCAAAAACTAACCTTCTTAGCATTGGATTTTGTAAAGGCCGCTGAAAACTATGGCTATATCATATTAAAAGAAATGTTTTTACCAAATGAAAAGAAAACAATCAAACCAATTGATATTGGTGGTGTTGCTGGAGGCGAAAAATATCTATGTGCTGGTTTATTATTCAAATTCGCATATGATCAAAAAATTGGGGATCAGTATCTTTATGGAGGTAAATATCCTTCAGAAACAAGGTAAATATTAATTAAATTTATTTATAAAATATAAAAAAATACTATATATTAATATTTTTTTTCTATTTAAACTTTTAAAAATAGCGCCAATAAAGCTGCTGGTAATGAATTAAAGAGTTTATCAAGTTTTTTTCAACATGTTTTAGACAATGAATTTGCCGATAGAGTTAATGTCCCATTAATGTGTATCATTGATTATTTTGGCTATCGTCTTGTTGCAATGTCAGTACTGCCAATTAATAAGCAAACTTTGGTTTATGGTTCATCAGATGCCGGTAACACTGTGCACACCGATGATGAAGAATTAAATTTAATAATGGAAAAAATTGGAAAATCAATGAACTTAAGAGGTCACTTAACTGGTTTAAATCCAAAATTCATGTTTGGACCGGGTGATCTTGAGATTCATAAATCAAACAATCAATATTATGTAGTTGATTTTGGCAGATTATTACCTCCACAATCCTATATAGTGGAAAATCAAGAAAAGAAAAATCAGCAAGGTTCTGTTAGAGATATCTTCTTTAAGATGATTAGACCAGAGCTTTTAAAACAAAGTGAAAAACCACTATCGTCAGATGCTTACTCTGGATGGGGTACTTTGGATCCATTATGCGAAGAATATAACAAGGATATCGATGACATTACAAGAAAACTTTTCGACGAAATTATACCGCACGCAGCATCAGAATTAGAAAAAGATTGGGACAGATTCGAAAAGCAATCCTCAAACCAAATCGACGACTTTGATATTTCTATTGAAGCTCATAAATATGGCATTAATATTAGATACCTTGGAAAAATTAGACATTTAATAAAGAACCCAACACTTAGAAAGCATATCTTAAACGAAATGTTAGCAAGAGTTTTTAAAAATCAAATTAAAAACGACCAAAGACTACATCTAACTGGCCACTATGTCGGCTCCGAAGAACGTTGTATTCATATCATCGTGGAGTTTTTAAATAGAATTATGGGTAATGAAAAGTTTTCGGCAAACACTAAAGATTTTTGGACCGTTATAGTAAAGAATCAATTGGCCGAGAAGTTTGGTCCTTTTGGTTTATCTGAAGAAGAAATGGATCACAAATTCGACCTATTAACAAATACAAACATTTATCGTGTATTATTAAAGTTCCAATCAAAAACAGGTATTAAAATTTCAAGTCGTATTAAAACAATATTAAAAAAGAGTATAGAAGATAAGAAAACACGTTTACCATACTTTTTCTATACCGATATTAAAGAGATTAGACCTGTCGTCAAACATAGCAATATGATAGCTAGATCCGAGGGTATCTCTCTATATATGAAAGCTATCGAGTTAATTTATTCAAATCAAGTTTATTTTGGTAGACCGCTAAACAAACCTGACTTTAACAGATTCAATAGTGATTTTAGCGAAGAGACCAGTCTTTTAGAGGCATGTAAACAAAAACTTTGCTTGGCTTCAAAATCCTCAACTACTGATTCAACTTTATATCATTTATTAGGTTTGGTTGATTTCGAACTATTAAAAATGAAGCCAACTAATCAATCATTAAAATCCTCTTCAAAACATCAACTAATGCTTTCAGTGCGTTATAATGAGACCCCAAATAACCTTTTATCATTAGCAACTATTTTAGATGTCCATTGCGAATTTAAAAAATCAAAAGAAATTTACGACAAGTTATTTTCATTAGCTATAAGTGACTCTAATCTACAATCAACTATAATTCAACTATTATTTGAAAGTGCTTCATTATACTCACCATACTATACAAAAATTACAAATGAATCATTATTATCAGTATCATTTCATCAATTATTGGTTGTAATAGAAATTTTATTAAAATTAAAAGAGAATAATAATGATAATGATAATAATAATAATAATAATAATAATAATAATAATAATGATGAAGATAACAATTTATTAAGTAATGAAGAGTACTTATTTAATAGTTTAAAAATAATATCAGTTTTAATATTTAGAACCTCCCAATCAAATTCATTTTGTACACATTCATCAATCACAAAAATTATATGTTGTATAAAAGGTATAGAATTTAATCATCAATCAATTATCGACCTAGCATGGGAATATATTGAAAGATCATTTTCATATAATGAAAATATTTTAGATGATTTCATCGAAGAAGCAACAACATCCCAATGCTACCCACGTGTTACATTATCCATATTATTACAATATTCTTTAAAGTCTCCATCATTAAAGAAGAGAATGATCAGATTCATAAAAGATAAACCATTTAACCAAATGGCTAAAAACGCTGTTAAAGAAGTTTTTGCAAATGAAAACATTGTTAGTACCCTCACTGAAGCCCTTGGAATTGAATTAGACTATATCTCTTTAAAACGTTCCCACAACAACTTTGGAAATCAGTCACTATTGAATACCATCCATTTAGAAGTTTTATACTTAAACGAAACTACCTACCCACTTCTTATTCAAGATTTATCAAATGTTTCTGCTCAAATCAAAACACTAACCATTAATAGTGGCAAATACCAACCAAACTGTAAAGATGGTGAATCATTACCACAGATAGACTATTCCAAAATGAAATTTAGTAATTTAGTTAAATTTGAATCACAAGATAACGAATTTCCTTCAGAATTTTTGCATATAGTTTTATCAAGTTCAAAAGATTCATTAAAAGAAATTCATTTAAGTTGTTACGAAGTACCTTTGGAAACTTTAGAACTCTTGGGTACCTGCACAAAACTTGAATCATTCTATTTAAGAGTATCAACACAAAAAATAAGAATCGAATTTATTCCAGAATCAACAGAAAGAATTATCGTCGACTCGCCATTTGAAAAAGAAATGCAATTGGAACCATTAATGAAGAAATGTAAAAACCTGGTATCATTTAAACTTAATGATGATGACATAATCAATAAACAATTAGCAGTACTTAAGGAATATCCTGTAAGAGAATTAGATGTTTCATCATATTTAGAATATTTCAAAAATAATCAATTATCAAATGGTGTCGAAAAATATTGGACCAACTCTTTGGAATCATTAAAATTCTTTGCAAATAAGCCATACGATGATTTTTCAAACTTTATTTCAAAATTGGTGAACATTAGATTTTTAGATATAAGATATAATATTAACGATCAAGAAATAAAAACAATTTTATTAAATCTATTAAAATTGGAGAACTTTGCAATCGACTCAAATAAATACCAACTTTTAAAACAAGACGATACCAGCGAATTAATATGCAACAAATCTATAAAGAAACTAACCATTTCTAATATAAGTGCTCCATCACGTAACATCCCAAATATTGGTTCCATTTATCCAAATATCGAATCACTTGAATTACAGTACCCAAAGAATATCAACGATGTCTCATTTAAAGGAATGATAGAAAATCTAACCCAACTAAAAGAACTATCTTTATCATGCTGCTATGATTTAACTGACAACTCTATGATTGCTCTATCAAACTCGCATATAGCCTCAACCTTAACATTACTTTCAATTCGTGATTTCGCCGTGAGCGATGGTTCACTTGTTAAAATTATTTCTTCCTGTACAAATTTAAATCAAATTAAAATTCTCAACTCTTTTAGACGTCCAGATACCTATAGTTATATTAAAAAACTTAAACCAAATATAAAAATAGATTTATAAAAATAAAATTTAATTAAATAAATTGAATTCAATTTCCTTTTAATTTCTGTTTAAAAAATAAAAATTAATTATTATGTCACCAATTTAAAATTTAAAAAAAAAAATAAAAATGGGGTTTTTTGTTTTTATTTTATTTTATAAAAAATATAATTATTTTTAAAACAATGGATAATTACTATACATGTGTTTTTAGCCAAGCAAGATATAGCGACCAACAAAGAGAAAAACAGATACCAGAATTTATAATCGAAAACAAAAAAAAATGTCAATTTTTTTTCTTACCCAAATACCCAATTATACAATTAGAAGAGCAATTAGTGCTTAAAGATGGCAATGAAATTTCAAAAGATCTCTTTATATGCCCAATTTGCCAAGATTTAATGACCTCTGTTTTACAATGCGAGTATTGTTCAAATATATGCTGTTTTAACTGCTGGGAAAAATTGATATCATCAAATAGACCAAAATGCTTTTTTTGTAGACACTATGGTATTACTATAAAAAAATTACACAATAATTTATTTTATAAAAAAATATTCGATCAATTAATGGTAAGCTTTATTTCAATATTAATTAATTTCTTTAATGATACTAAAAATTTCTTATTTAGTTTAAATGTTGTAATCAAGATTGTAATTTAATGTTTCCTTATGACCATTACTACTATCACTGCTGCAATAAGTGTGAACATAGATTGTTATCGTGTGGTTTGTGTAATCAAACATTAAAATATAGTAAAATAGAAACCCATGTGGATGAATGTCTTAAAGTAGATGGAAAATGTAGTTATTGTAACAAAAAAATGGACAGAGTTTCTTTTATTAACAACCATCATGACAAAATCTGTCCCAAATTTAAATTAAATTTGTAGAAAATGTGGACAATTATTAAATATATAAGGATATCATATATAATCAGATTGTATAAACAATAAAATTTCATATAAACAAATTGTTATTTTGTAAATTAAAAAAAAATTAATAGTTTTTATATTTATTTTTTTTAAAAGTGAGATGATTTTTAATGATACATTGTCATCGGTATTTTTTTTTTTTTTTTAAAAGTGAAGATAATTAAAAGCAAATTAACCAGTAAGATACCACTGTATACAAGTTGGGCACAGTAACATCTTCAACCATTATGCTTTTTTTTTTTTTTTTAATGATAATATTATTAGTGTAAGAGACGGTATTTTATTGAATAAAAATTTTAAATGGTATTTGTGAGGATTTGTATTGTTATAGGTAGGCGATTGGGAAGTTGATCAGATCTCTGGGAAGAATACTCTGTGGAAAAAACACCCTAAAAATAAAAAAGTTTCGCCCAAAGGGGGGCTCGAACCCCCGACCACAAGGTTAAAAGCCTTGCGCTCTACCGACTGAGCTATCTGGGCATTTGTTGAAAATTTAATTTTAAAGGTAATTTTTGGTTTTTATTTAAAATTTTAAATAATTTTTCAATTAAAATTGTTTTTTAATTATATGAAATTAGAATATAAAAACCAATTTTTGTCAAAAAAAAACATTGATGACAAAAAACAAATTTATTCATCGCAAAATAAAAAAATTGAGAATTAAATATTCATATTTAAAATTTAAAAATTATTTTCATATTTAAAATTTAAAAATTATTTTCATATTTAAAAAATATTGTATTAAAAAAATTAAATTAATATTGAGATTATATAATGATATATATTATATCAAATAATTTCAATCGACTTATTTTTTTAATTTATTTCTAAAAAATATTAAATTTAGAATCCAACCCGAAAAATAATCTTTGTTGTTATTTTTTTTATTGAATTAAATTGATTTTGAAAAAAAAAAAAAAAAAAAAAAAAACAAACTAAACATAAAAATATTAAACAATCCAAACAAAATAATTTCAAAAAAATTAAAAAAAAATTTGCCAAGCTGTGTGGTAAATTTTTTAAACTTCACTTTATTTTTAAATTTTTAAAAGTAAAATGAAAAATCTTATCAAACAACAATGAGAAAAATATATTTGTACTCTATCCAATTTATAAAATAACTTGTTAATTATTTTCTTTGTTTAAATATTCGAATTAAATTTATGTGCAAAAAAAAAAATGTAAAAAAAAATGAAAAAAAAAAAAAAAAAAAAAAATTAATTTTTTTTGAATTTTTTTTTAAAATTTTTTTATTTTTTTTAATTTTTTTTCTTTTTTTTTTTTTAAAAAAATTTTTTAATCACTCTCATTCACATTATCACATATATTTATTTCATACAAAATGTCATATACTCCAAATTCATTCGTCGGTGTAAGTGTTTTTTTTTTATTACCACTAAACTCCAACAACTTTAGGTTATAGGTCAATTTTATTTTATATGTAAAAAATCGATGAAATCATATAACAATAATATAATAATAAAATTTTGATGGATTACGCAATACCCAATTCAACAATACACAACACTTTTTATATCGAAATAAAGAATTACCAATATTAATATAAACATATAATTATAATTAATAATAATAATAATAATATAGGTTTTATATGTTGTCAGCTTTTTAATGGGTACTTCATATGGTGCTCAAAAAGTTAACCACTTCAAAGATGTTGCCAAAAACAATTTAATCGCTGAAATTAAAACCACAGCAACTGCCGAAAAATCAAAATCATATCAAGAAGGTTTTGAAGCTGGTATTAAATCAACTCAACCAAAAGAAGGTGCCAAATACAACAGTGAAATCGAAAGAATTATTGGTGAAACCACTGGTACCAACTTTTTCGCCACCAACTAAATAATAATATATAATAACAAATCAAATGAAATATTTTATAAAATTTAAAAAAAAAAAACTATAATTTTAAGTAGAGATAGTTTTAAATACTATTTCACTGTAAAAAAAAAATAAATAAAAAAAATTATATAAAAAAAATAAATAATTATCTTTTAAAAAAAATTTTACATATAAAAAATAAATAAAATAAAAATAAAAAAATTTTACATATAAAAAATAAATAATACAAAGATAAAAAAAGAATAAAAAAATTTTGAAAAGGATAAAAACAATAAACTTAAAAGTTTTTTTTTTTTTTGTAAAAGGATATTTTTATTTAAATTCATTATTTTGTGTTAAAGAAAAAAAAGGGATAGAAACTCTGTATATTTTTAAAAAAGAAATAGATTATTAGTATTTATATTTTATATTTTATAAATATAAAAAAAAGTCTATTTTTTGAATGGTTGAAATCAGATGTTAAAAAACAGCCAGTTGTTATCGCCAGGATGTTCGGCTCTTACCCCGAACTCAGACGGTAATTAGTTTCATCATTTGAAACCATTCAAAAATTAACTTTTTTTTTTTAAAATATGATCACATACCAAAAAAGAAAAAAAGAAAAGCAAACTAAAGAGAAAGCAAAAACAGAAAGAATTCAAGAACCTATTATAAATTAAAAATAAATATTAGTATTTTCATTAAAATATTACCCCTTTGTTTTATATATTATTTAAATAATTTTTTTATTATTTATAATTATCAGAAAAGAATAGAAATGCACTAGTCTCATCAAAAGTTTTACAGTAACTCTAGTCTTTTTGCAGAAATCATCACCAAAATAAAAATAATAAAATATTATATAAATAAATATATAAAATTAATTATCACTTACTTTTATCGGTTTAGTTTGGTGAAAAAAAAAAAAATAAAAAAAAAAAAATTTATAAATTTAAAAAAAATAAAAAAAAAAAGTTTTTTTAGAAAAAAAAATTATAAAAAATAATTTTATAAAAACTATAACGAAAATTTGAACGTTACATTATTACAAACAATAGATGTTATATTTACATTTTTTAAATTTATTTATAAATAAATTATTTTTAAAAAAAAGATTACAGATTTTATACAAATATTATTATTTACTGGCGCTGCTGGTTAATGAGAAAAATGTTTTTTTTCTTTCTAATTTTTCGTTATTGCTATTTGTTGTTGATAAGGTATTAAATTTAAGACCATTTTGGGCTGAAGTTGTTCTTTGAGGTTGTTCACACATATTTGAGGCTTTATATAAATCTTTATCTGTTAAAACTACACTTGTTTTAAATAGATTTTCAATTTGATCGATTTTCTTTAACCCATATTCTTCAGTTTGGAATTTTTTAATTTCCAATAGAATTTTAGTTATCATTCTCATCTAAATAATAATAAATAAATAAATAGTTAGTATAACAATTTTAATATTCGGTTTTTAATTAGTATGAATAATTACCTTTTCGAAATTTATATAACCATTTTCTAATACACTTGGTACTTCTTCAATATAGGTTAAATCTCTTAAATATACCGCAACGAATGGTAATGATGGATAAATTGGGGATGATGTAATTTTTCTATAGTTGGAGTAGTTCATACGGTCATTAATTAAGTTGTTTAGTTGTTGGAAAAGATCGAGGAATTTTTTATCTACACATTCCCATGTTCTCTTTAAACGTTGAATACTACCTAAATTTAAACCCATTAAAACCCCTGTTAAAGTATTATAGTTTCTAATTTTTCTAAGGACGTCAGCCACAACAATAAAACGTTTTAATACACATGCACGATGTTTAATGTTATTTGATGATAAGATTTCAGTAGCAACCCAATAACTAACAGAATTGGAACGACTTATAAAGGCAATAATATGGGGTACTTTTTCTTTTGAGTCTGATTTGCTCCAAGCTGTACGATAAAAGTCAGTTGGTGAAAGCTTCTTGAATAATTGATAGTCGATAAGTGTTAGTTGTCTTGCAACTTCTACTGGATGAATATCTAAAAATAATGTTATATTGGGTGATTTTGATAGAATAGGTTCTGGATAGTTATTGTTATTGTATGGGAAATGATAGATAGTGGTAGATTTATCTTTAAACTTTAGCCTTTTTTCTTTGACTTGTGATGCATTAGTTGGTGGGTTATTGGTTGTTGTAGTAGTTGTGTTAGTAGCAGTTGTAGTAGCAGTGTCTATAATATTATTATTAGTTTTGGTGTTATTATTTTCATGATTATTATCTACATTATTTACAATATTTTCATTTAATTCTGATTCATTATTTGTTGATGCTGTTGTTATTAATGATGATGAGGAGGATGAAGAGGATGAAGATGAACCAAATGATAGGTTTGAGACAGAGTGTTGGATTTGATAGTGTTGAATATGCTCAAATGAGGATAGATATGATGGTGTCGAGTAAGATAAGTTGGGTGATTGACTTGGTGAGTTATTGGAGGGTGTTTGGGCAGTTGGTGATAAACTGTTTGGGGATTCATTTTCACTTGCACCATTGTAGTTATAGCTATTTGAAGTTGCTGATGCTTTATTTACACTATTAGCATTACTATTTTTTGAAGTTTTGGCGGTAGATGCAGTTGATGACGATGTTATATTACCAGTACTTGTGTGATTGCTATTATCTTTTTCAATTTTTTTAGAGGGATGAAGGATAAATTGATTTTGTAAAAGTTTTGAAAGTATTTCTTTACATTCATCTCTTGAAATTGAAAATGTTGATTCTAACCAATCTACAGCATCGCTACCAGTGAATGAGCTATCAACCAAAATATTTCCTCTCTTTTTTTCCTTTAGTGCTAAAGAGATTGATAATAGTTTCGAAATGGAAACCAAGTTATCTAATGGTACAATATCTTTGATGGTTTTGGCATTTCCCTTATTATTTGTTAAGCTTAAAAAACGAAGAATACTACTACTTTCGTGAATGCTTTGTCTAAGGAAAAGGCCCCAACGAGAGCTGAATGTCATTACATCAGTATCGATGAAATCTATTAAATTTTGATATAGTTCACCATTTGTTATAAATACATGGCCATGTTGATCTATCCATTTCTTTATTATGTTTATAATACGCAAACAAAAATAGTTATTAAACTGATCTTCTTTACCACTGCTATCTTTATCAATCTTGGCAAATTCTGAAGGATTATTGAATCTGTGTTTAAGGTCACTTAATAAGTCTTTTGATGGTATGTAATAGTGGTATGTGTATAAAAATACATCCAATGTTTGCGTATCCATAACTCTTTGAATATCGGTTAAAATATCAATGATTTTATCTAATTGCCCAGATTCGATTTCGCCATTTTGATTAAATTTAATACCCTCAATTTGATTTTCATCATCATTTTTAATTTGGTTATTATTTAATGTTGAGGTGGTCACAGAGTTATTGATATTTGGTGTATTGTTATTATTGTTATTATTATTAAGAATTAAATTATTACTACTATTTAGATTATTTTGATGAGTAATTCTTGAAATAGTTTCTTCAATTTCATTTACAAATTCACCATCATAAGAAGAGTATTCCCAAGATGGTATGGTAACTTCACTTCTGCTTCTTAAAAATCTTCTATAAATGAAATCATAGTCAATATTTATATTATTACTATTGTTATTGCTGTCATCTAGTGAGGATTGTAATGAATGGCTATAGTTGTTATCATGTTGCTTTGTTGATAAACAGTTATCAGAGAATGATCTATATAGTGGTTGCATTTGCTGTGTTGGTGTGGAGTTGTTTCCATTCATTTGTGAGGGTGATGATGATAATAGATTACTATTATGATTATTACTTTGGTTTGATAACATTAGAGCAGTTGAGGATGAGAGACTTGTGGATGAGGTTAGGTTTGATGATAAGCGATAGTGTGATGAGTTTGTGTTTGTTGGTAATTGTGAAAAACTATTTTTTAAATATAACATTAAATTTGGAGGAGGGGTTTTACGATATTCTCTATTTGTTATATTTGTTATATTTGGTATACTATTAAAAATTAATAAATTTTGATTATAATGTATTTTTTGTTCATCATGATTATTATTATGTTGTGGTTGTTGTTGTTGTGGACTATTTGTATTATTTAAATAATACATATTACTATTACTATTTTCATTAGATATATTATTTAAACTTTGATTATTTGGTGTATTACTATGGCTATTATTTGAACTTTGTATTGGTGAATTATTTAAACTACTATCGGTACTCATAAAAAAATTATTTAATTCTGTAGAGTTTGTTATATTTAAAGAGCTTGAAGATTTTTTTTGAGCTAGACCGCCACTAATAGTATTGCTACCACCTTTAATACCTTTAACTTGTTGATTGCCCATTTTAGAGAAAAAAATAGTACCACTTAATCTATTTGATTTCTTTTTAGTTGCACCTCTACCTATACTTCCACCTAAATATTGTTCGTCAGCTGATAAATCAAAACTATCGACGGATGATGAATCACTAATGTCAGTAACTGATACCAATGGTGTACTACCTATACTACCACTACTGTTATTTAAAGATGAGGATGTTGCACTTGCTGAATCCTTTGTTGAGCCACTACCACCAATAATTGTTGGTGATGTATTTAATGATGTCGGTAATGATTGTGTTTGTTTAATACTATTTGATTTTGAATTAAATAATCTTTTTAAAGTTTTAATGGAACTTGATAAACTTTTATTTTTATCTTTATTATTAATAATATTATTATTTGGAAGTTGAATATTTTTTTGTAGCGGTTCTTCAATAATATTATTTTTATTAATATTATTATTATTATTATTAAAATTATTATTATTATTATTATTATTATTTAAATTATTATTATTTATAATACTATTATTATTGTTAGTATTGTTATTTATACCACTATTGATACTGTTATCATTAATAATTGTTTTTGTGTCCATTTTTTTTTTTTTTTCTTTTTTTTCTTTTTTTTTTTGCTAAATTATTTTTTATTATTTTTTTATTTAATTCAAAATATAATTATTGTTATTATGCTATATATGTATAAGAGTGAGAAAAAATTGTGTGTTAATAATAATTTTGTCCATTTATGATTTATTTATTATGATAATAGTGATAAAAACAAAAACAAAACAATTTTTTTTATTATTTTATATGGATATTCATACAAAAACATAAACAAAAAGAATATCAAGCACACTTAATACATAATTACCCCCCAACACACACATACACACACTTTTTAATTTATATAAATATATATAAAAATAATTATTAGACAAATGCATACAAAATTATTCATATTAAATAAACACACACTAAAATTTATTTAAAAAATAAATAATATTAACACACACATACATACACCCAAGGAGAGAATGAGTGAGATAAATAGTTTTTATATACACACACACACAAACACACAGATATGGAAAAAACAATAAAAACACACATCTTCAAAAATCATTAATCAAAAAAAATTTAAAAAAAAAAAACAAAGAAAAATTTATAAATATAATCTACATCTAATTAACTATCATTTAATAAGGTAGTGGGGAAATTTTTTTTAAAAAAAAAAAAATAAAACAAAATCATATATTTTGCCATATGTATCAAAAATAATTTTCAAAGTAAAAAAAAAAAAAACAAAAAAAAAAGTGAGTGGATTAGGAGGGTAAATATGTGAGTTATTTGTTTTTTTATGTATGTGTGTGTGGATAGTGTGTGAAAATATCATAATGTACCAATTAGAATTTTATAATTATTATTATATTATTAAATTATAATAATGAAAACAAGCACACTATTAGAAATCATGATATGATTTAAAAATGGAGCACAAACAAATATCAATTAATTTTCTTTAAAATATCCATATAGAGATATATATAATTTAAATTTCCTTTTATATAAAAATAAATTTAAATATAATAATAAATATAAATATTATTATTTTTATAAATGTGAATGAGGAGAAAGAAAAGAGTGAGAGGGTAAAGGCGAGGGTGAGTGAAATGTTGGGGTGGGTGTGAAAAAAGGAAGGTGTGAGCGAAATTGAAGGTGAGAGAAATAAGTAACAATCCTTCACTCTATCTTTAGATTTATATACGTTCCATTTTTTTTTTATAAGAAAAACAAACATACATTGTCATTATTTTTTTTTACAGTTAATTATAACACAATATTATTTCTATTTTTATTAATTATTTTTTATTTTTTATTTTATTTTTATTTTTTTTATTTTTTTAATAATAAATAACAGCAATGATCCATTATATAAATGGAAATTACATATTATCAAGACAACACACACATGAAACAAATATCTTTTCCTATAATTTTTTTTTTTTGGTTGTTTGTTAAGTTTTGTTTGTTTTTTAAATTAATTATAAATTTACATTTTTCTTTTGCACCATCAACTTGTTTTTGAATTTATGTTAATATTTGCTTTTGTTTGAAAATTGAATTTAAAAAATAAAAATAAATTATAAAAAATGAAAAATGAAAAATAAAAAAAAGAAAAAGGAAAATTATAAAAAAAATAAAAAAAATAAAAATAAAATTCAATCACTGAGGTTATTATCTATGATTTATTTATGATTATTTATTAAGTGATATAAATTTTTTTCTTTTTTTTTTTTTTTTTTTTCTTTACAAAAAAATTAAAATAAAATAAAACAAAAAAGATTTTTGTGATAATATGTGCAAATCTAAAATAAAATAAAATTTTTTAAAAAAAAAAAAAAAAAAAAAAGAAAAAAAGAAAAAAAAAATAAAATTTTTTTTTTTAAAAATAAAATTTTTCAATATCTCGAAACTATTTCTCACAATATCTTTTTTTTTTTTTATTTTTTTTATTTTTTTTTTTTTTTTAAAATCATTTCAAATTATTACTTATTAAATTAATTCATTCTTATAAAGGGACCTTGAAAAAACAGTTTATTACCTTGGTTAAAATTTAATAAAAAAAAAAAAAATAAAAATAATAATAAAAATAATAATAATAATAATAAAAATAATAAAATATTTGTTTAAATAGGAAAAAAAATAAAAAATAAAAAATTAAAAAAAACTTTTTTTTGTAACCAATTTGACCACCATAAAGGGGCACTTTTATTTATTAAAACAAAATCCTTATTTTTTTTTTTTGTATAAAAAAGAAAAAAAAAACTAAATTAAAAAATAAATTACATTAGGAACAGATTCAAAACAAAAAAAAAAAACCATTCTCATTTCTAATATAACAAAAATTTTAATTAATTGTTTTTTTTCTTTTTTTTTTTTTTTTGTTTTTTTTCCTTTTAATTTAGTTGTTTTATTAAACTTTTTTATTTTTTATTATTTATTGTTAAAATTTAATTAGAAAAAAAATAATTAATTAATCACGAATAAAGGAAAAAAAAACTTTTTTTTTTTTAATTTTTTAAATTTTCATGCATCCAATAAATTAAAAAAATTAACCAATAATAACATTTTAATAATAGTAAATAGTAGCAATAGTAATATTAATTGTAGTAGCATTAATAATTTAAAAATTAGCAATAATAAAAATAATATCATAATATTATTTTTAATGATAGTGAATAACTTTCGTTTAGATAGCAGTTTTATTATTTTGTTTTATCACTTAATTAAAATAAATAATAGTTGTAATAAAAGAATTTCATAATTTTATCTTTTTTTTTTTTTTTTAAAATTAATTAATTAAAAAATGTCTCAAAATATTTACGACAATGAAACATTTTTTAAAAGTTATTCATTATTGCCAAGGTCAATTAAAGGATACGAGTTTTCATACGAATGGCCTTACATCAAATCATTGCTGCCAGAAATAAAAAATAAAAAGATATTGGATTTAGGTTGTGGATATGGTATGTTTAATCATTAGTTTTAAATAAAAACAATAAAGTATACTAAATTTTTTTTTTTAAAATAATACAATAATATTTAAGGTTGGTTTTGTAGGGAGGCTGTTAAAATGGGATGTAAAAAAATCTATGGTTTTGATATTTCAAAAAGAATGTTAAAAAGAGCCAAGGAATTAGAAAAACTGGAACCACAAATTGACATTTCGAAAATTGTGTATGTTAATCAAGATTTAGAAAATGCAAATTTTATAAAAAATAAATTAAATAATTTTAGAGATATTAATGGAAATAGCCCAACGGAAACATGTACTATAAATAATGAGGATGAAAGTAATAATGATTCAGAAAAAGATAATGACAATATAGATTTGGGCGATCAAATAATAGATAGTATAAATATAAATCACCATCAACCGGATCAACTGTCACAGCTACAACCACTCAAATACCAAGGAATAGAGCAAATTGATTTTGAGAAATCACCAAATGATATTTCAACAATAGATAATAATAATAATAATAATACAAATATAATTTGTAGTAAAAATAATAAATCAAAAGATTTACCAGATTTAAATTCAAATAGTGACGAATGTAGCAGTAGTGACGATGATGATAATTATTTAAAATTCGATTTTGCATTGGGTGTTTTTATATTTCATTATATAAAAAATATTGAAGATTTATTTCAAAAGATTTTTAAATCATTAAATAACGGTGGAAGTTTAGTGTTCTCAGTTGAACATCCAATTTATATGGCATCAAAGTATCCAGGCTATGGTTGGACCCCGCTAAATAAGGGAAACGAAGAGGAATTAGTATGGCCTGTGTCCCATTACTCATACGAGGGCGAACGAACAAGAACCTGGTTGGGTGTCGAGGGCATCAAAAAGCAGCACCGGACCATAGGCACCTATATAAATTTATTAATTAAAGTTGGCTTTACAATTGACCATGTTAATGAATGGTCACCCAACGACAATCAAATTAGAGAATTTCAACTTTTATCAAGAGAAAGAGAAAGACCTATCATTTTAATTATAAAAGCAATTAAAAAATAATTATTTTTTTATATTATAAATTATAAATAAAAAAAAAAATTAATAATTATTATTCTTTTTTTTTTTTAATAGAGACGAACCTATTTAAAAAGAAAAAAAGCTTAAAAAAAATAAAAAACTTAATTAAAAAACTTAATTAAAAAACTTAAAATATAAAAACTTAAAATATAAAAACTAAAAAAAAAAAATACAGATTTTGTTTATTTATTCATTTTTTTTTCTTATTTTTTTTTAATAATTTTTTTAAAATTTTAAAAATAAAAAATAATGTTTTTTTCAAAGCTATTTAATAAAAACTATATAAAAAATATGTCAAGCCAAATTATTAAAGAAAATGTTCAAGCATCAATGCTTCTTTCTGCAGTTGGTGATTCAATGGGATATCGTAATGGGAAATGGGAATTTGAAAAAAGTACAAAAAGCATATTAGATAGTTATGAAAAATTAGGAGGTTATAAAAATATAGAGTAAGTTTAAATAAAATAACATCAACACCAATAATAACAATATAATAACAATCAATACATACATACCTATTTAAATTAAACTAAAGACTAATACAATAATCTAAATATATATAGAATTAATGATAGGGATTGGAGATTATCAGATGACACTATTATGCATATTGCTACAGCCATTGCTATCACTAGACCAACTAATACAGATAACGAATCAATTTGTAAAGAAATGGCAACAGCATATATTAGATCAATGGAGGATATGGGTGGTAGAGCACCAGGTATTCAATGCATTAACTCTGTTCAATTGATGACACCTGGTATGAAAAGTAAACTCTATAAATGGGACGAGATACCATACTCTGCAACTGCCGGTGGCTGCGGTGGATCGATGAGATCCATGTGCATTGGTTTAAAATACTCTGGCGAAGAGCAATTGGATGATCTTATTGAACTATCCATTGAAAGTGGTAGAATTACACATAATAACCCAGTTGGTTTTTTAGGTGCAATGGTTTCAGCATTGTTCACATCATACGCCATTAGAAATATCGAGCCAAAAGAATGGGGCACCAAGTTAATGGTCGAGGCTCTACCAAAGGCCAAAGAGTATTTAGAAAAAACATCAAACAATACAAATAGATCAATGGAGGACTATGAAAAGGGTTGGAATTACTTTTTGACCGCTTGGAAAAGCTATTTAAAAACCAGAAAGATCCCAGTCGATTTAAATGAAAAAAAGAAATTTGAAGATGATAAAATCGAATATCCAGTATTCCCAAAAGAGTGGTCAAGTGATTGTAGTGTTAGAGATAAATACTACTCGTCCATTTCATTCTCTGGATGGTGGGGTTCGAGTGGTCACGATAGCACCATCATTGCCTACGATGCATTATTAGCTTCTGGTAACAGTTGGGAGGATATGATCAAATACTCAATACTCCATGGTGGTGATAACGACTCTACCGGTGCCATTGGTGGAGCTTTCTTTGGCGCATTGTATGGTCTCAATGGTGTACCCGAGGTCAACTACAAATCACTCGAATATAGAAAAGTAATTGAAGGTTTATCAAAAGCATTAGTAAAATCAATCCAAGAGTATCAAATCGAACAGGAACAAAAAAAAAATTAATGACACGACTTTATAATTAAATAAATTTATTGTTTTTGTATATTAATATATGTTTTGATTTTATTTTATTTTATTTTATTTTTTTAAAAATTATATATAATTTATATATAAATTTATAATATAATAGGAATATATAATTATTTTAATTTATTTATTTATTTATATGTGGGTTAAAATAGAAGCAATAGTTTTACAAATAAAGTTAAAAATAATATTTTATTATTGTTGTTGATATTATTACTATTACTATTTTTTTTATTATTTTAATAAATTAAAGAAATTATATTTTTTTTTTTTTTTGTTTAGTTTATAAATACACTATCCAAAAACTCTTTAATAAATTTATAATAATTCTTTTGAAACATGAGAGTCATATGGGCACCATCTTCAAATACTATTATTTTCTTTTTTGAATGTTTTGCGTTTTCTGCTAGAGATGTCATATGTTTGGATGGTACCAATTCGTCATTTTTAGCTGAAAGGAATAAAATATCGCATCTAACATCTTTAATGGCATTGTTGCTTTCCCATCTATTTCTACAAAAAGGTTTAAATAATTTTAACATTGGTAAAACTTCATCAACCATATCTGGTACTGATGTAAATGTATTTTCTAAAATTAATGCTTTAATCTAAAAATAATAAAAATATATGTGACACAAGTTGCATTGTTAGTACATATTGAGAAAATTGTAAATTGAAATTATGAATATAACTATATATATATGTAATACATACATCGTTTGGATATCTTTTAGCAGTGTCAATAGCAACAGCACCGCCTAAAGATCTGCCAAAGCAAATGATTTGATTTGGATCGATTAATGGGTCTGAAAGTAAATACTCCATACAAGCATCAATATCCTTTTTTAAACCTGGTTCGCTTGGTGTACCTTCACTAAATCCATATCCTCTGTATGATAAAATAAATACATTTATATTAACATTGTCAAATAAGTTTTTGATGTTATCTAATCTGTGTGATAAATCTAAATAAAATTTAATTAATACCAATGATTGACGATGATTGTTAATTATATTAAAATAGATATAGATTTACTTACTTCCCGCATTAGAATGACAAAATAATAATGTTGGTACATTTTTAGAATTTTCTTGTCTAAAAAACCATGTTTGAACTTTAATACCATCGCTAGTTGTTAAATAGATCTCTTCAAATTTATCTGGATCGAAATATGATTGTGGATTAATCATAGTTTTGGTATCTGGGAAATATAATAATTTTTCTTGTGATGAATATATTAAAGAAACTATAAGTGCAATACCCGCTGTTGCAAGAATCGTTCCCCAATAAGCTGTTGAAACTATAGCATTATACATTTTAATTTTTTTAAAATTTATATATATATATAAAATATATATATATATATATGGTATTAAATTATTTAATATTGGTGTTTATGAATTATTATTATAATTATTATAATTATTTAATACTATTGCTTCTATTGTTAATTATTACTACTATTTGTTATTATTTACAAAATATAATTAAATAAATACAAAAAAATAAGTTTAAAATAAAAAAAATTTTAAAAAAAATAATTTTTTTTTTTTTTGTAATTTTTTTTTTTTTTTATATTTATTTTTAATTTTAAAAAAATAGTTGGGTCTTTATTTGTGATAAAAAAATAATAAAAAAAAAAAAAAAAAAAAAAAACCCTTTAATATTGTTGGTATCATAATTATCGTTTAAAAAATATGGGGGGGAAGAGATATTAAAAAAAAAAAAAAAATCACATTCGAATTAAATATTGGTATTTTTTTTTTTTTTTTTTTTTGATAAATATCCAACTAAATGATTTTTAATATGAAAAAAAAAAATCACATTCGAATCAAATATTGGTATTTTTTTTTTTTACGCAACAATATAATTTTCCACCACACGCATTTTCAGAAAATTCATATAATAATAAAATTGAAATATGCAAACGCAAATATAATCATACATTTTTATTATAATGATTATTTTTAACTTTTAAGCTAATCATTATAATAAAAAAAAGATATTACATATTAATATTTTTACTTGCTTCCAAAGTTTTTTTTTTTATTTTTATTTCGATAAATTTTCATTGTGTGGGTTTAAACACATTTTTTGTTTTTACTTTTTTAATAAAAAGTGTTATGGGGTGTGAGTGTTTAATAAAAAATGGGGTGTTAATTGAAAAAATCTCATACAAATACACCATGTAATTTCATTACATTATTTTATTTATTATTTTTTAATTTACAGAAAAATAAACACAAAGGAGGATAAAAAAGAACCAAATTTAATAATTTTTTTTTTTTGTTTTTATTTTTTTATTTATTTTTTTATTGAAATAATAAAGATTCTTAATATTACATAATAATATTAATACATAGTAAATAATAGTAGTTATAGTTTGTATAGCAAATATTTTATTTTAATTTTTTTAAAAATAATATAAAATGTCGACTATTATAAAATCCAATGAGGCTAAGGTATTAAAAGAAAAAGCAAATGTAGAACTTTGGAATAAAAACTATACTCAAGCCCTAAATTTATTTACAGAGGCATTGGAGTTAGATCCGGATAATATTGAATACCATTTATCAAAAGCTGGTATGTTTTTTTTTTTTTCATTTTTTTTAATTTTTTTTTTAATTAATTTATTTTATTAATTTTTTAATTTTTCAATTTTTTTTTTTTATAGCTGTTTATAATTTATCAGGATTATTTTCAAATGCAATTAAAGAATGTAAAGTTACTTTAGAAAAAGGAAATAAGAAAAGAAAAAATTTAAAAGAAGAGGAGGAGGTTAATGAAGTTGACCAAATACTTTCAAAAGCATATGCCAGAATGGGTTCAGCATATTTGGGTGCCAATCAATTAAAGGAGAGTAGATCTTGTATCGAAAGTGCAATTACATTACAACAATGCACAGAGTTTGATGAAATGTTAAGAATGATTGACGATCTAATCGACTTTACAACCAATGAGGCAAAGAATCTCTTTAGATTAGCCAATGAGGCATATTATGGAAAGAAATATGAAGATGCAGTTCAGCTATACACTGAAGCTATCGATATTGACCAACAAAATAATATTCTCTATTCAAATCGTTCAATGTGCTTTAATAAATTAAAACGTTATCAAGAGGCGCTAGACGATGCTGATAAAGCTATAGATATAGAAAATAGAGATAGTCATCATAGTTATTTACCAAGATACGCAAAAGGCAATGCTTTATATTTTATGGGTAAATACCAAGAAGCCTTAGAATCATACCAAGACTCTTTGAAGAATAAACCAGATTCACCAGTATTATTAAAGAAAATTCAAAAGACTTTATATAAAATAGAAATAATGAAAAAGAAAGATTCAAATAATGATAATCCAAGTGGAAGTGGTGTTGGTAATAAAAAAATTAAAAAACAACAACAGCAACAAAAAGATAATAATAATGGCAAAAAAGAAAAGAAATTAAAAAATAAATCAAAAATAAATAAAGATAGTAAAAATAATAAATCAAACATAAAAAATATAAATGATAATGATATTAATAATGATAGTAACAATAGTAACAGTAATAATAGTAATAATGAAGCAGGTGAAAAAAAACCAATACCAAAACCAATGATACCAATTGAAGACCAAATTTCAGCATTAGCATCGGAGTCAACTGCTGTACCAATTGTTAATAATGATGATTCAGCAATTAACAAATCAACCAACTCTATAGAAAGCAATCTCGAAACATCAGAATCATTACAAGAGGATTATTCAATTAAAATGGTACCATCTTCTACCTCACCAAGCAAACCAAAATTTATAAAAAATCAAGATGATAATAATAATAATAATGATGATAATAATAAAGAAGAAAATATTGATGAAAAAGAAAACTCTAAGGAAAATAAAGATGATAATGTTAATGAAAAAGAAGAAAAAGAAGAACAGGAAGAAAAAGATCCACAAATTATTAATAATGAAGAAAATCAACAAAATGAAAATCAAGATCAAGATCAAAAAGAAAAAGAAGAACAGGAACAAGATCAAGAACAAAACAATGTTGGTAAGGGTATTGAAATTTTTGAAAAACGTACTCAGGCTAAAGCTGAAGAAGCAGCTGCTTCAAAGAAAGGTAAAAAGAAAAATAAAAAATCTAAAAAAATCAAACAACCAGCAATGTAATTCTTATAAAATAGATATTAATCATTATTATAACTCATAATAATAAATAATAACAATAAAAAAATAATAATAGTACCCTTTAAATATTTAAATAAAACTACTTGATAAAAATAACATTTTTAAATGGAAAGTTAAATTACCTCAATAAAAGAAGATTATTTAAATAATTTTAAAAAAAAAACATTGGTTTAATTAGTATGTGTGTTTTTTTTTAAACAGTTTTGAATTATTATATTTTTTAATTTCCAGTGGGTGTTAAGAGGGGTTAAAATATATTTGTTTTTTTTTTAAACTGTTTTTTATATATTTTTTTAAAATCTTAGATAATTTAATTATTTTATTATTAATTAAATTTTTTATTTATAAAAAAATATTATTTTATATATGATAAAAAATTTTATAAAAAAAAAAGTATTTAGTTGGGGTAATCTACAAATTTTTTTTTTTGCTTTATTAATTTAATTTTATTAAAAAAATTATAAATTAATTTGACTTTTTTTTATTTTTTTTTATAAGGTTTGAAACAAACATTAAAATAAAATGGATGATAACATTAATGAAACTAAAAATATAGAAAATAATGTTATAGAAAATAATAATGATCAGTGTAATAATACAGATAGTAATAATAATAATAATGAAATTTATAACACAGAAAATAATTTACAAAATAATATTGAAATAATAAAAGAAGATAAAAAAATTAATGATGATATAAAAAATGAAAATATTTCACATTCTATTGAACTAAATAAACAATGCGGTAGTGAAATTAATAATAATATAAGTGACCATATACCAGAAAGTAGTGATATTTCAAACAATAATTTAATAGATACAAATAATATCAACTATAATAATGTTGGTGTACAAATTACTTTTGAAAATTTATCATATAAAGTTATAAATTTAAAATATAAAAAACAACTAAAAATAAAAAAAAAATATGAAGAACAAATTAATAAATTAAAAAGAGATAACAAACAAATTGATTTAGAAAAAATGGAATCTAATGAATACTCCAATCAAGCAACAAGGGGTGGGGATGTTATAGAAAAAGAACTAACCATTTTATCGAATGTATCTGGAGTTATTGAAAAAGGGGAAATGACTGCCCTTTTTGGACCATCGGGATCAGGTAAATCAACACTATTAGATATTTTAGCAAAAAGGAAATCTACAGGTTCAATAACTGGTAAACTTTTAGTTAATGGAAAAGAACTTGGTGACGCTTACAAAAAGGTAATTAGAATTTGAATTTTTTAAAAAGTATAACAACTTATAAAATTTATTAATTAATTTTATATTTAAATAGTACTGTTCCTATGTTACACAAGAGGAAATATTATTAGAAACATCAACTGTAGAAGAAACATTAAAACTTCATGCAGATTTAAGATTACCAGGGATGAGTGATAATGATAAATGGAAAAGGGTATACCAAGTATTGCAAGATATAGGGTTAACAAAAAAAGCAAAATCAAAGATTGGTGGAGTCTTACCTGGGGGAATGGTTTTAAAGGGTTTATCAGGTGGTGAAAAGAAAAGAGTTTCCATTGGTTGTGCATTAGTTACAAATCCATCTCTACTTTTATTAGATGAACCTACCAGTGGTTTAGATAGTACATCTGCATTGGTTGTTATGAAAGTTCTCCAAAATTTAACCCAAAAAGGTGTTACTGTTGTATGCTCTATCCATCAACCCAGAGTGCAGGTATGTAAAAACACATAAATAACCACCCATTTTTTAAAATAATTAATTTTAGTTTTTTTAGATTTTTAATTTATTTACAAAAATAATGGTTGTATTAAAAGGAAGGATGTTTTATATAGGTGGAGATGTTTTGGGGTATTTAGCATCTTTGGGGTACAAATGTCCAAATCATGAAAACCCAGCAGACTTTTGTCTAGACTCGTGTATTGAAATTGCAAATAGTTCAGACTTCACAACCATTGTAGATAATTGGGACAACTACTACAAAAATGAAGTAGCCCCAACTATATGTAATAATGATGTTAATAAAGAGGTGGATAAAGGTGTGTCTATGCTTTATCAATATAAAGTATTACAGCATAGGTCTCTAAGATACTTTTTAAGGAACAAAATTGGGTTTGCTTCTCGTGTAGTAATTGGTTTGCTTGTTGGCCTTTTGTTTTCAGCATGTTTTGGTGGTTTAAAAAATACTCAAGAGGATATATCAAAGGAAACTGGAGCTCTTTTCTTTTTAATGGCATCTCTAAGTTTACTACCCTATGCATGCATATCCACATTTTTGTCTACAAGAACACTATTCAACTCTGAAAGGGCTTCCAAAATATACAAAACATTGCCTTTTTTCCTCAGCTCGATGTTTATTGAAATTTTCGTGGGTATCGTTGTATCTGCCATTGTAGTAATCATAGTGTATACCATTTCAAACTTCAGATGGAATTTCGTTAGTTTTATACTCACCTATTTTGGATTTTTATTTATACATCTATTCTCTGTATTTATGGTAATTGCTGTTTCAAATATAACTGGTACAGTGGATTTAACATTCACCTATAGTACAGGTCTCTCAATTATATATTTATTATTTGCTGGGTTCTTTGTGCCAGTAAATCAATTACCAAAAAGCTTTGGCTGGTTGCACTATATTAATCCATTACATTATGGATTCTCAAGCTTAATGATAGCTCAATTTAAAGATAGGGAAATAGAGTGTCCTACACCTGTTCCAAACGACCCATCCTCCATATGTCTTTACCCAAATGGTAATTTGGTTCTCAAACAATTTTCACTTCAAGATTACACCTATGGTGAAACTTTAGGGATATTAATAGTTTGGACATTTTTTTATTACTGTTTAGCCTATTTTGCTATTCATTATTTTAATAAAGAAAAAAGATAAATAAAATCACCTATTATAAAAAAAATTAAAAAAATTAAAAAAAATAAAAAATAAAAAAAAAAAAAAAAAATTCAAAATCTAGATTCATTTTGAATAATTAATAATTTTAAATTTAAAAATAATAAATTAAAAATATATTAAAAAAATTAAATTAGGAACAGATAAATATAAATATAAAAATAAAAATTGTATTTATATTTTTTAATATTTACTTTTTTGTTTAATTTGTTTATATTTTTGTTATTATTTATATGCAAACCCAAAACAGTTATTTTTCATTTATTATTATAATATAGGGGATACAAAAAAAAAATATCATCATACTTAAACAATAAAAAAAAAGATCAAATTTCCATTTATATTATTAAAAAACAAACAAACGACACAATATGCACACAACACCCCACTATCAAATTTTCCAAACATTCTTGTTATAGAAACAAATATTTTTTTTAAAATTTATTTATTTGTTTTTATTTAATTATTTGTTTTTTTTTTTTTTTCCCACCATTGTTTTTTTTTAGTGGTCAGTGTTTTTTATTTATTTATTTTAAAATATATATTTTTCAAAATTTATTTGATTTTTTTTTTTTTTTTTTTTATTTATTTATTTATTTATTTATTTATTTGTTTCAAACCACATAAATCTATATAACTACTACTATTCAATATCATATCATTTATAATTTTTTGTTTTTTATACATACTTATACACATACTTATATATATATATATATATTATATTTGTTTTAAATCTATTTATTATTTATTTATATTTTTTTTTTTTTTTTTTTTATTGTAAAATTATAAATATATTTTTTTTTTTTTTTTTTTAATTATAAATAAAATACAAATACTATAAAATTCAGAAAAAAATAAAATAAAATAAAAATGATTGAATTACAAGAAAGCATAAACCATTTAAATCAATCTTATGTAACAAATAATATAGGTGTACAAATAATTTTTGAAAATATATCTTATACAGTAAAAAATAAAAATTATAAATCAAAAAATAAATCTAAAGATATAATATCAAACAATGATGGTGTCAGTAACATCAAAAATTTAAAAGAAATTACAATTCTAGATAATATATCAGGCATTATTCAACCAGGTGAAATGATTGGGTTATTTGGTCCTTCTGGTTCAGGCAAATCTACATTATTAGATATATTGGCAAAGAGAAAATCAACAGGAACCATTTCAGGTAAAATTTTAGTAAATGGTAAAGAAATTGGTGATGGTTTTAAAAAGGTAAATATAACACTTATATATTAAATTTATAAAAAAATTATTTATATTAATTTTATATATTTATTTTTATAATACTATAGTATTGCTCCTATGTCACACAAGAAGACTTTTTATTACAAACATCAACTGTAGAGGAAACTTTAAAATTTCATGCAGATTTAAGATTACCAGATATGAATGAAAAAGATAAATGGAAAAGAGTCGAACAAGTTTTAAAAGATATTGGGTTGCACGAAAAAGCAAAATCAAAGATTGGCGGCATTTTACCAGGTGGTACAATTTTAAAAGGTTTATCGGGTGGTGAAAAGAAAAGAGTTTCCATTGGTTGTGCTCTAGTTACAAATCCATCAGTGCTACTATTAGATGAACCAACCAGTGGTTTAGATAGTGTTACTGCTTTATCCGTAATGAAAACATTGACAAGCTTGACACAAAAAGGAGTTACTGTTGTATCCTCTATCCATCAACCTAATATATTAATATATTCACTATTCCACCAAATAATGGTAATAATCAAAGGAAGAATGTTGTACAATGGTCCAAATGTTATAGGTTATTTTGAAAAACTAGGCTACAAACTACCAAACAATACAAATCCAGCAGATTTTTGTCTAGATACAAGTGTAGAGATTCAAAATAAAGAGGACTATAACGAAATCTGCAGTCAATGGGAGATTGAATGGAAACAAAGTATATTAGAACAATCACTAAATCAAACACTAATAAACACATCCGAAATAGTATATACAAACACATCAATCTTCTATCAATATAAAATCTTAATGAAAAGATTATTTACCGATTTCTATCGTAACAGTGGGGCATTTGTAACACGTTTATCTTCGGGTATCATTATTGGTCTATTGTTTTCTGCATGCTTTGGCCGTTTACATCCAAGTCAAGACGATATATTAAAGATTGCTGGTGTTATATTTTTCATTTTAGCCGTATTAGCATTATCACCCTTTACAATTGTATCACTTTTTCTTTCAAATAGAGAAATTTTTAATTCAGAAAGAGCCTCCAAAATCTATCATCCCTTTCCATATTATCTTTCAAACATAACCCTTGAAGCTTTTATATTGTTTTTTGTAACACTATTTATTACAACGATCTCTTACTGCGTCAATCATCTCCGATGGAATTTCACAAGTTTTATTGTGACCTTTGTTGTCTATTATTTTATCATTGTTTGCTCTGATCTTTTGGTTATAACTTTGACCAATGTTACTGGTAAATCCGATCTAACTTTTATTTATGGAACCTCAATCGCAATTATCTATTTATTGTTCATGGGCTTTTTAATACCTGTAAACAGTTTACCAAAAAGTTTTTTTTGGTTGCACTATATAAACCCTTTACACTATGGATTTGCAACTGCCATGGTAATTCAATTTAAAGACTATGAACTAACCTGTAATCCAAATCAACCATGTCTTTATAAAAATGGAAATGACTTTTTAAATTTTTATGGTTTTCAAGATTGGACAATACAAAAAGGTATACCGATAATTGTACTTTGGTTATTATTTTTCTTTTTCTGTGGATATTTAGCTTTACACAAATTAAATAAAGAAAAAAGATAATAAATAAAAAAATAAATAAAAAATTAATAAAAAAAAAAAATAGAAAATAACCAAAAAAAAAAAAAAAAACAATAAAATATTAACTTCACAGTTTACAAAATAATTTTATAAAGTTACTTTTATAAAATATAAATTAATAAAAAAATTATACAATATATTTTTATTTATTTTATTTCTTTTTTTTTTTATCGGCAAGGAAACGTTGTATGATGATCAAAAATTGTGCCACGTGTGCAAAAAATAATAAAATTAAAAAAAAAAAAAAATTAATTTTTTTTTCACCTTTTTAAAAAAATTTCCCATAACCATATTATTTCACAAAACTAAATAAAAACTACATCAAATTGAACTGAATAAATCATTGTGTTGTGTTTTATGTAATCAACGGGTATTAACTTCGCCTTTTACTAAGTTTAATCCGTGCATAAAACACAGAAAGACACTTTCACAGTTTTTGTAAGGATTTCGATCCTTCTCCCTAATAATTAAAGAAAAAACCAATTTATAATTATTTCATACATTTATGAAATAATTATAATATTTATTATGATGTATTAATTGATAATATTGTCTATAATAAAAATATTATTAAAATTAATAATATTTTTATTATATAATATTATTATATAATCATTGCATATAATAATAATAATCATATAAAAAAATATTTTATTTATATATTATTTTATTTTTTTTGTTTGTAATATAAAAAAAATAAGTAATAAAAAATAAAATAAAATAATAACAATTAAAAATAAAATTGTTTTATTTTTTTTTTTTATATAATTAAACGAAAGTAATTATAATTTTTTTAAAAACTAAAAAAATAACTCAAGAGGAATTGCTTTCCATATAAATTTTTTTTTTTAATATTTGTTGATAAAATTTTTTTTTTTATTTTTATTTTTATTTTTATTTTTTTTTTTTTTTTTTTCTTTTTTTTTTTTTTTTTTTTTATTTTTTTCTTTTTCTTTCATCTTCACCCAATTTTTCTCATGAAATAAATTTTTTTTTTTTTTTCTTTTAATAATTATTTATAACTTTAAACATTTTTCAACTTTTTTTTAAAAATCTATATTTAATCAAATTCACATTTAAAAAATTTTACGATATGTAAATTTGTATCTTGAAACATTATCACAACAACTAGATTTTTTTTTTTTTTTCGTTGCAATATCTTCATTTCATCTCAAAAATTTACTATTTAAAGGAAGGATCTGGGCTTTTTGTCTTATTTTATAACTTTCGTTTTTCTAAAAATAAAAAAAAAAAAAAAAAAAATTAAAAAAAAATTAAAAAAAAAAAAAAATAAAATAAAAATAACTGTCCCTAAAACTAAAAAAAGATAATTATGAAGTTATACTTCATTTACTATTTATATAAAAAAAAAAAAAAATTATAAAATAGTAAAATAATGTAA